>NC_056739.1:595608312-595815812 GCF_019279795.1 Protopterus annectens
TTTTTAAAAAAGGAGGAAAAAAAAAGGGGCAATTGGTTCCTCTCTTCAGACGCAAGTTATCAGAGGAGAGCTCTCCTACTTTAATTTTTCCCTCTGAGCCCTCATATATCCTCCTAATTAACCTTATTATTGTATCAGTGAATGTAGATACTTCCATTGCCCTACCTAAAATCCCAGCTTACACTTTTGAATGCTTTCTGTACCTCAGGACCCAGCAGCAACAGCGGCATTTTCTTACGTTCTTCTTCCCTCTGGATCATCATTGTTCTATTAATGTTGTCAATTATTTGCCTTTAACACATTTGCCATTGTATTATGTATTATAGACATAAACACTTTATAATTATTATATAAATATCCTAAGAGAAAAAAACACACAGCAACTGAGGTTAACGATTCATTGTCTATATAGTAGCCGGCAAAACTGAAGATGTATATACAGAAAGACACAAACCGAAACACGGCCAGGTTAAATTACTTTTAATGACAGCAACTAACAGCAAAGTTACACCTTATTTGATGATTTACCTTTAAAAAGTGCATCAGGTTACAGAATAATTATGATGTAATTGTCTTGTTTAGATTAAGTTTTTATTTGGATTGGTTATAAAAAAATTCAAAGTGTATAAAATGTTATTTACTTATGTGTTCGATTTTGGTCTGAAGAAGCAAATGGTTTACTTGTGAAAGTGCAAACCAGTCATTAAAAGTAATTTAACCTGGCCATGTTTTGTTTCATGTCTTTCTGTATACATGACTTTATAAGTGTGGTTTAAAATTGAAATGGTCCTATAGGATGTTGGGTATGATGGGTCTTTACTGTCTTTAGGTGTTACAGCTACCAGAGCTTTCTTCCGGATGATTGGTGCTTTCCCTTCTTTTAAACTACTGTTAAACAAAACCTTTGAGATCTTTATCACTTTTTTCCCTCCTGTCTTTCAGACTTCCACAGGAATACCATTTATTCTTGGAGTCTTTCGTGCACATTATTATGTCACTGTTTTATCTCATCGCCTTTTATCTTAAGTGTTAATTGTTGAGCCTCATATCTACCTCTAACCTTGGCATCCTTAAGTCTTCCATAAATATTTCCATTTGTGCTTTTTCTTGAGTTTCACATTTTTCTGCTTTATACATTTTTTTTTATAAAATGTCCAATATATCTCTAATACCTCTACAGGATCTTAAGCTAGTTTTTATACTCTGGAGTTATTAGCGAAAAGTAGTTGTCTTAACAATAGTTTTTCTAAACGTGTGCATATTTTTAAAATACTCCTTTATTTCCACTTTAACACTTGCAGTTTGCCTCCTCTTGTTCTTTGAGATTCCCCTTATTCTGCAATACTTTAACCGTTGTTAGTCCATCTAAATAATTCTTGTCACTTATTAACAATATTTCTTTTATTTCTACTCTATTTTTAAACTCCACTTTCATTTTATTCTACTCATTAGTTATACCTTCTGTAGAAATTCATTTTACCCTAATAACTCAAAATAATTTTCCCCTGTCTAGTCTGTATATTTTTCTGTTTTAACAGCTAGATGAGGAAGAATCAGTGTCTTATTTTTTCTTCATTATCTTGTATTTTTATCTTAGCTGTTGTTGGAGCATGATCTGAAATAGTTATTGGATATGTGTTGAAGTTTTCAATTAAATCCACATGTTCCTGTGAAATATAAGTTCTGTCTAGTCTTGTCCAGTTATCGCAGTCAATCCATTGACTGGGAAACTTATATGAGTACCAACATGCTCACACAAAGTTTCCTGGACTTTGTTAATACTAATGCCCTGGAACAAATAGTATGCAGCCCCAGAAGGAGCTCAAGTATTCTTGACCTGGTCATCACCAACATTGCACCACCACAAGTATAGGACCCTCACTGGTTAAATTTGATCTCAAACCAGTCACATTTGAAGTAGCTATAACACCTGAACCCCTTCATAGGTGAAATCAGGCTAAAAAATGTCACCAGAGCTAATTATACATTCCTAAGAGATGGCATAAATATTTTCCAAGCTCCTGTTCCCACAGATGGCATTGACAGCTTTACTAGGATGTGCACAAATGCCGTGTACAAACACTTATACAAATGTATTGACAGAATTGTACCTGGTAGGATTAAACAATATCCTCAAGAAAAAAACAAGCCTCCTTGGTGGACTTCTAACATTATACAACAAGAGTAATAAATTGCTGTCTAAGAATAGAAAAGAGAAGTCCTGGCTCTGAAAGAACACTTGCCTCTGCTTAAACAAACAAGACAACTTGTGAAATCCTCTAAGGCAACTTCGAAAAAAAAATTGGCAACCGTAGTGAAGGATAACTGTAAAGCATTCTTCAGCTACATCCATAACCTAAAAGGTAGGACCCAGACATGTGCTGAACTAGATGTGGACGACATCACACACACTGAGCCTGTTAAAATCACTTAACCTGATAGGTTTGGCAAAAATTTCAGCCCCCTGTCCCTTCAAACTTTCCACAAAGCATTCCCTCAACATCTCCAAAGAGAAAGTCAGTAATGGTCTCTTCAACGCCAAAAACTCAGTCTCCATGGGACTGGGTGGCATTTCAGCTTGCATTTTAAATGGTGTAAAACATGAGTTAGCAACTCCATTAAGTGCTTTCTTCAGCAACAGCCTGAGTACTGGTTTTGTCCCTGCTAAATGGAAAATGGCAACAGTCACCCCCCTTCATAAAGTGGGTACAGCAACAGACCCTGGGAACTACAGACCCATAAGCTTAACCAGCCTTAAATGTAAGGCCATGGAACGAGTCATCATGAACCTTATAAATAAGGATATAGGTGATCTCCAAATCCTTGATCCGACACAGTGTGGCTTTGGCAAAGGCAGGTCATGCCTGTTAAATGTGGTGGAATTCTTAGAAAATGTCAAGAGAACCATAGACGAAGGCAAATCTGTGCATGCAGCCTACCTTGACTTAGCCAAGGCATTTGACATTCCACATTCGGGCATCATTGATGAACTCTTCCAGTTGAATATTAACCCTTATGTCATCAGGTAGTTTGCTAACTAGCTCACTGACAGATCACACTCAGTCAAAGTTGGGGAATTTACTTCAGCCAACAGACCTGTCACCAGTGGGGTTCCACAGGGGTCAGTGCTGGGCCCTCTATTGTTTGGAATATACTTTTCAAAAGTTCAGGCCAAAACACAGGGGCTGTGGCTAAGTTTGCTGACGACTGCAAATTCGGTACGAGCATTGAATCCCCAAACGATGTCAGTATACTTCAAGAGGGACTTACACAAACCAGTGACTGGTGTCAAAGCCATGGACTCAAACTCAGTGCAAAAAATGCATTATCATCCAATTCAGTAAAAATGATATCACTGTAGACTGTCATGTAAATAATACCCTAAGTAACAACTCAGTAGTTGAGAGACTTGGAAATGCAAGTTGACTGTAGCCTAATCTTTGACCACCATATGTCTACTCGAAAGAGGTCACAGTCTCGGAGTTGCTACTTCGACGCCAGCCTTACCCTCGTTTATTGGGTCATCTTTTGGATCCGAGCTCTCGGGGCCGAGAGCAGAGCTTCGGATCCGCAGGGGTGAGTGTGTCTTCAGCTCCATTGCTGTCGGAGCACACTTCCCTTTCGGGTCCGATCGCATCTGCTCCGACACCGGTCCTCACGTCGGAGCCGAGGGGACTACTCTCGGAGCCAGGGGAGAGTGGTTCACCTTCGGCCTTCGATGTGGTGGAGAGGGTGCTGTCGAGGAGTTCGAAGTCCCCAGTCCGTACTATGAATCCTCTCTTCACTCCCTCGCGTATGGGCCTGTCTTCCATTGTTCGGCCCCAGGGACAGCCTGCGTCTGCACCCCAGTTGGTTCCTGTAGAGGAACAGGACCCCGTTGGTGAGCCCTCCTTGGACAGCCCCTCCGAGGAGGTCCCTCACAAATGAAAGTGTAAGAGGAGGCACTTGGACTTCCCCGAGTCCCTCACGGAGGCCACGGACTTAGAGGAAGGGGAAGGTTCCCCCAGGTCACCCCCAGAGGATGTCTCATTTGGAGACATTATGGAGATGCGCATAAGAGGGGGGTGGTCAGCCCAAAAACCTTCCTCTGATGAGTCTGTGTCTCTGGAGGCATTTGACGCAGGCCTGTCTACCTCCGGCCGACCCCCTGGTAGACTTGATTACTACCAGGGCTTGGAAGGAGCCGGACACTGTGGAGCCAATCCCTAGGAGACTGGATAAAATTCTTAGTCCCCCTTCTGACAAGCCGGCGTGGAATAAAGGTTCCCCGGTAGATGCCATGGTGGTGGTGGCGTCCACCAAGAAGGAACTGGCACAAGAAAGTTCCTCGGTCCATCCTCCTGATAATGAATCTCGAACGATGGACCACATTGGAAAGTGGATGTTTGCTTCAGCCACCTTTTCTATAAGGGAGCTGAATTATCTGGCACACGTAATTAGGCTTCAGTGGGATCTGATAAAGGAATACGCTGGGTCTTCCCCGGAGTCCATGGCAGCAAAAGATAAACGGACCTTCTCTGCTCGCATGGCCACTCTGAAGTCAATATCAAACACTTCTATGCGGCTTCTCTCCCATGCCACGGAGGAGGTGGCTAGGGCCAGCGGAGCAGGGGTCACCTTATGGCACCACGCCTGGCTCCGTCTTTGTGACTTTGTGGAACCCTTCAAGGCATTCTTCGCGAACGCTCCCTTTGACGGTTCTACGCTATTCGGCAAAACCGTCCACGACGCGCTACTCCCGAGTGAAAAAGACTGGAAGATGCTGTCTGCCATCGAAATCTGCTTTTCCGCTCCTCAAAGGTCCTTCTCAAGGAACCAGAGAGGATAAAAGAAGATGTGGTTCCGATAGTCTCAGCAGTCCCGTCCCGCTCCGGACCCTTCATCATTCAGAGGCAGAGGAGGACAAGGTGGACGCCGGCCCAGAGGGAGCCGAAGAATTTCGGGTCGAGAGTACCCTTCTCTGACCGACCCGCGCAGCAGCCCTGAGGGGCTTACCGACTGTCCCTCTCTGGATGCAGTCGGGGGGGTGTTTTTCGGAGCATCTAGCAAGTTTGGAGTCCATTACTACAGATCGCTGGGTGCTCCGAATAATATCCAGAGGTTACTCTATCCCCTTTCTGAATCTTACCCTGCTAACGAAGCACCTCCTTGATGTTCCACCCAATCAGAGGGAGGCTGCAGCTTCAGAAATACAGAAGTCACTAGAAAAAAGGGCCATCCAGCACGTCCCCCCAGAGCAGTCCGGGTTGGGCAATTACTCCAGGTTCTTTTTGGTGCCAAAAAAGATGGGGGACTTAAGGCCAATTCTCGACCTGTCTACTCTGAACCTGTTCATTGCCAAAGAGAAATTCCGGATGGTCACTCTACAGTCTATTCTCCCCCTCCTGCAGGAGAATGACTGGATGTGCTCCATAGAGCTCAAGGATGCGTACTACTATATTCTCATGGACAGACAATCCAGAAGGTTTCTCCGCTTTCGGCTAGGGGCCAGTCATTGTCAGTTCAGGGTTCTTCAGTTCGGCCTCACCACAGCCCCAGGGTGTTCACCAAGGTCATGGCAGTTGTGGCAGCCCACCTGAGACTTCAGGGAATTCAGGTCTTCCCATACCTAGATGACTGGCTTCTCACCGCCCCCATTAGACATCTACTCTGTTCTGCCAGGAATTATTCTTTACTCTTGGCCTATCATCTAGGCATTACCATAAATGTCAGGAAGTCGTCTCTCCTTCCTGTTCAAGTTCTGGATTTCATAGGGTACAGGATAAACACTCTTCATTCCAGGGCCTATCTGACAATGGACAGGTTACACACCTTGTCACTCCACATAATAGCGCTTCTACACTCCCTAGCCCCAACCGCCAATTTAGTCCTGAGAGACTTGGATCCATGGTGGCCTTTCACCTCTTGCTCGATTACACATGAGAGTCCTTCAGTGGACCCTTCAGGTCCAATGGTCCCTTCTCCTTCACCCACTGGATTCACCAATTCCCCTAAGCAGGGTTTGCAGGAACTCCCTTCTTTGGTGGCTCCATTCCCGAGAGCTCCGAGAATGGAGACCGTTCGTAATGCCTCAACCCCAAACCACGCTGACTATGGACGCTTCTCGCCTTGGGTGGGTGGGGCATTGCATGGGCAGAACCGTCCAAGGCACATGGACCCCTGTAGTGACAGTTCTGCATATCAGTGTTCTGGAGATGAGGGCGGTGCTTTTAGCGTTTCAAGCCCTTCAAGACCTTCTTCCTCCGGGGACCATTGCAATTCAGACAGATAACATGGCGGTAGTGTGGTACATCAACAAACCGGGAGGAACCAGGTCTTACCCTCTTTGTTGAGAGGCTATGAGAGTTTGGGAATGGGCGATTGCCACCAATTGCCACCAACCATTTTCTGATAACGCACATTCCGGGTCAGTCCAACATACTAGCGGACAAGCTGAGTCATTCGATCCCCACACCATATGAGTGGTCTCTAAACCCCTTAGTAGCGAAACAGATCTTCCTCAGATGGGGTCAGCCTTGCTGCAATCTCTTCGCGTCTCCTTCAAACACAAAATGCAGCAGGTTTTTCGCTCTAATTCCCCCCACCGGGGGAGAGTCCCAGAGATGCTCTGGTTCATGCTTGGCCACCTGGTCTCTTATCCTCCTCTTCTGCTACTGACGAAATTTCTGCAGAAAGCTCATCGGTTGGGGAGCAAAATAATCCTCATAGCCCCATTCTGGCCTGGCCGGATCTGGTTCCCATACCTGCGGACTCGCATCATAGCCCCCCCTTGGGTCTTAGATCCCATTCTGGATCTGATCTCTCATCCTTCGGGATTGCACACTGCGAACCTGGACGACCTCAAGCTCACAGCTTGGTTGATCCAGTTCCACTAATAGCTAGGACTCCCGGTATCTCATCTTCCGTAAAATCTATTCTGGTAGCGGCGCATAAACCTTCTACCAGGAAGATCTACAAGAGTAAATGGAAGCGTTTTTCCATCTGGGCCAAACATAGGCAGTTGGACTCTTTTACAGCTCCCATTCCAACAGTTCTTGAATTTCTGTCCCAAATTTTTCACCAAGGGGCCAGTGCTTCTACTGTTAAGGTTCAGATGGCTGCGATTTCTCATTTCCACATCGGGGACATCCTTGGTACCTTAGCTTCCGCTAAGATATGCAAGACTTTTTTGAAAGGCACTTTCCTGTTAAGACCTCCTGTCAAGAATGTGGTTCCCCCATGGGACTTAACCTTAGTTCTTCAGGCGCTAACTGGTCCCCCCCTTGAACCTGCAGCTTCCGTCGATTTAAAATTCTTATCTTGGAAAACTGTCTTCCTGGTTGCAATTACTTTAGCTAGAAGAGTATCTGAACTTCAAGCCCTTTGTACAAAACCCCCATACCTGGTCTTCCATAAGGACAGAGTTTCTCTCAGGACTAATCCTTCGTTCTTGCCTAAGGTAGCCTCCGAGACCAATATCAATCAAACCATCAATTTGCCTGTTTTCTTCCCCAACTTTCAGAACAAAAGGGAATACAGACTGCTCTTGTTGGATGTGCATAGACAATTGCGATTTTACTTGCACAGGACAGCTGCTTCTTGCAAATTGGAGCAGCTTTTCATGTCTTTCGCCAAGCCGTCCTTAGGCAAGCCTATTACAAAAGTTACCTTAGCTAGATGGATATCCCACTGCATCTCACTCGCATATACAGCTTCCGGTCGGCCAGACCCCTTGAGGGTTCATGCTCACTCTACCCGTTCTATAGCTACCTCTGCGGCTTTTTGGTCAAGGGTTCCCTTAGATGACATCTGCTCAGCGGCTACGTGGGCCTCGTCTCATACCTTCATTTCTCATTACAAGCTGGATCTGATATCCAGAGGTAGTGCAGCCTTTGGCTCCGCAGTGCTCCGGAATTTCCTTCCTTGAGGACCTCCCAGTTTTGGTAGCTGGGGACTCTGTCCCACAGGTTGCTGATCAAATGAAGTTAACTACTTCAGATAAAGAAGTTATGTACTCACCATAACGTTCCATCTGAGTAGGTAACTTCATTTGTCAGCAACCAACCCCCCCCCTTCCCCCTAGCCTGTTTCATGGTCATTTTCATGACGGAATGTTTTTCCTTCTGTCACGCATCAGGTTAGAGTTTCTCTTTCGAGTATGTTTGACTGTTGTTGGTAGATAATATGGCAAACTCGATCTGAGGACTGGAGGGAAGTAGCAGGTTATTATGGGTAAGGGGGAGGAGCTGAGAGCTCGGATCTTTAGCTTGGAAAGCTGCCGGCTCGGATCCGAGGTTGGATCCGATACCCACAGGTTGCTGACAAATGAAGTTAACCTACTCAGATGGAACTTTATGGTGAGTACATAACTTCTTTTTCCTACTGGGGTTTTCACCTGTGACCCTCCTAGATATGGGCAGTCGTTGCTAACTAAGATTTCAAGTTTAGACAAGATCCTTTGTATTGGGTTTTTTTAGTATTATATTAGGTACACAAGGCTAGGCTTATAAAGACCTTCGCGTCAGTAATCCAGTAACCACCCATGAACCTATTGTACTACGGAGAATTATGTTTAAATTATGTCAGAGTTCCTACTACTGAATTCATATCTTCCGTATCAAATATCTTCATAAATTTCTTCAGAAATCTACCCTGTTTTATTATATTTTCCCTTCTAGGTCCCCTAGATACATCCTCGCTGTTGAAAATCAAGGTCCAGTCCCCACCTATAAGTAATATTCCCTGCTGAAAGCTAATTATTTCTCTCAAAATTTTCTTAAGCTCCATAATAGCAGTTTTAGGTGGAATATAAATACCTGCCAGTGTAATCCTCCTCCTTTGCTTGTAGCCTCCCTATAAGCTACTTTGTTATAAATGTTAGGGGAGCAATTTGGTTGCAAGTTAAGGAAATTATTCTTTTGAGATGGGATATTGAAAATGAGTTACCTCAACATGGTAAGGTTTTACTAAATTTAATACCATTGGCTGCCAAAAAGTCCAAGAAAATGGAAATCAAAATCTAAACAAACTTACCAAAGTTTTGAATCTTTTATAACGGGGATAAAATAATTGGAGGTGGGATAATTAAATTGGGAAGGACTAAATATAAATAAACAGCTAGATGTATGTTTTTGGTGATGCAGACTCTTTGCTGGAAGTTAAAGAGCTCAAGTGGCAACTCAGAATAAATGAGCATTTAAATGTTAAATGTGCTTTACAGTGGGTTAGCTGAGTTGGAAAACCACCTCTATCTGTTAATTCATTGTCATTCTTTCTTGTTATTCTCAGCTGTTTGACTTGTTGTCTTAGAGGCTGCTGCTCTGTTTTTTTTAATTACCCCTTACCTGATGGGCCGCTTTTAACTATTTATAACTTTTTATGACTTTTAAAGTTTATGTAACTTACTGCTGCTACCTAGAATGCTCATTTATAGGTTCATAGGTTCATACTAGGCTATCTGCCCTAGGGCATTTATAAGCCTAGCCAGAGTGTGTTTGGCTTTCACCACCCATTTTAAAATAATTTTGCTATGCCCTTTTTCGAGGTTAGTATACTGTGCCTCTGTCTAACAGTGACACAGAAGTGATACCCGGGGTAAACCTACGATCTCCCATCCACTCTTGAAGAGAGTCAATGAGGGACTCTGCCTAACCTGGACTGGGATTTTATTCCAGAGTGAAGGGAGCCTCTGGGTTATGAATCTGTCCCTCCAGCATGTCCTATTTATTTCAGTGCTGAGGTTCAAGTCTCTGCCGCGAGCTCGATGGGATTTGGATTTTCTGAGGTGCAGCATGTCCATTAATTCCGGGTTGGACATGGCTTTACACGTCAGGCACAGATCGCGTCTGAGCAGGCGGTATGTCACTAAGTAGAGCTGGAGTTTCTTTAACCAGGCAGCATATGGCATCTGTTTGAGCCCTTTGATCCTCTTGGTGAGGTACTTTTGGGGTCTTTCCAGTTGCTGCAGGTGTCTGGTAAGGTACATCCCAAAAGGGGCATTGTACTCAATTATGGGCCTGATGAGGGATGAGTAAAGAGGCACGATGACCTCCCCTGATCTAGATGTGAATCCCTTCATGATTAGGTGGGCTATATAAAATGTTTTTCTAACCACTTTGGCCACGTGGTTGTCAAATGAGAGATTGCTATCAATTTGGGTCCCCAGGTCCCTAATTACTTCTTCTGTACTTAATGGATTACCACCTATGTGGTAATTTGTGGGCACTTTGTTTTTGCCAAAGGGGATGACTATACACTTTTTGGCATTTAGCTTGAGGCCATGGCTCTGGCACCAGTTGTCTGTTTCTATGAGGCCCTTTTGGAGGATGCTTGTGTCGGCTGGAGTGTCGATTATGGTGCCCAGTTTGCAGTCATCTGCAAACTTGGTCAGCCACAGTACTTCTGTGTTGGCCTGTACCTCCGAGAAATATATACTGAACAAGAGAGGTCCCAGGACTGAGCCTTGTGGGACGCCACTTGTAACTGGTTTGGAGTCTGACATGGCTCCAGCAATTCTAACCATGTGGGTTCTGTCCTTGAGCCAGTTTGCAACCCATCTAGTGACATAGGGGTTTATATTTAAGCTGGTGAGCTTATCTATAATGCCCGAGTGGGGTGTTGTATCGAAGGCTTTTGCGAGGTCCAGGTAGACTGTGTGGACCACCTTCCCCTCGTGAATGGCCTTACTGACTGTTTCAAAGAAATCAACCAGGTTGTAAGAGGCAGGATCTGCCCTTAACAAAGCCAAACTGGGTAGGATCCAGCATCTGTAGGTCCCCAATATCTTTATTTATGAGGTCCATGATGATCCTTTCCATAGCTTTGCAGACCAAGCTGGTCAGGCTTATGGGGCGATAGTTCCCAGGATCCGTTGAGGCACCACCTTTGTGGAGAGGGACCAATGTTGCTGTACGCCACTCTTTGGGTACATATCCTGTAGTAAGGCTGAGATTGAACAGTAGTTTTATGTTTGGGTTTAGCTCTTCTTGGAGTTTATGTAGGACGCAGCTCGGGACACCGTCTGGTCCCATTGATGCTGTGTTTTTTGCTTTGGAGAGGGCAGCTCTTAACTGAGCATCTGAGATGTCAGGGGGGCAGCACTCTGCTGGGATAGATATTTGCCCTTTGGTGGGGAGGGGGGGGAGTTTGTGCTGAACCTGTCAGCTAGGATGTTGGCAATGTCTGTGGGTTCGATGTATTTTTTGTCATTTTGGACTAATTCTGAGCATATCTGGGAATTCCCACCCAGGTTCCTAACATAACTAAAGAAAGCCTTGTGATTATCCTTAGTGTCCTGTGCAATTTTTCTCTCAAAGCTGGCCTTAGACAATTTTATGAGTGCCCGTAGTTTTTTTGCTAATACTGATCAGAGATGCCTTCCCTTTTTGGGATTTTGCTCTATCATGTAGTAGCTTCTTCCTTCTATTGTATAATTTGTTTATGGCTGGGTCCACCAGACAGGACGTCTTCCTTTGGAGGATTGGGACTTGGTTTTATTTGGGATTGCATGATTCATGCATTCCTGAAGGTGTTCATAGAATACTTTTATAAAGGATTCTGCGGTCTGGGCCGTATTTTCCACAGGCCCGGGGGCTTTGAAGGATTCCACCTCGGTTTTGAGGAGTGTGAAATTTGCATTAGAGAAGTTTTTCACTGTGGTTTTCAGGGCAGGGGGTGGAGTCGGGATGTGAATATCCAGTGAGATTTGTTTATGGTCTGATCTTACCAATGAGGGATACACTTCTGGTCTGGAGCATAGAGTCCCCATGTTGGTGATGATCAGGTCCAGTATGCTTTCCCCTCTTGTGGGAGTGGTAACAAGTTGTTCCATAGCATTTGAGTTTATAAATTCTAGGAACCTTTTGGCTAGGGTGTTGGAGCTAGAGTAATGCTCCCAGTCTATGTTTGGGTAGTTGAAGTCGCCCAATTTCTGATGAAATTCTTAAAACATTAAAGAACGAAAGCGTTGAATACCAGTTCACCTCTGTTTTTTTCCTCCCAGAATTAGAAGTTTTTTATTTATAAGTTTATTTATTCTGTTAGTTCTTCTGTTTGTTGCAAATATAAATAAATGGTATTTGTGGGAACAATACATGCAGAATAATGTTCAGGAAGAGGATTGACATTTCAGGGTAGGCAGGACTTGAAAAATGTATGTAATATTGGAGTGAGTGAATATTGTTAGCAGGACTTGAAAAATGTATGTAATATTGGAGTGAGTGAATATTGTTAAAGATTACATACATGCATTCTGCATAAATAAGAAAAATATCTGTAATGTTTTTTTCCTTTTCTGCCACCATATATTTTGTACCCATGTTAGTCAATATATGAGAATATAGTAAAGATGATAAAATATGCCACTTATCTTCATCCAGCACTTTAACTCTAGTAGCTAGGTCAAATCTTGGAATTTGTCAGTTACTTTTTCTTCTTTTTAATAAACAAATGGACATTAGAAAGACAAAGTTAAGATTTGTGCTTTTCATTTGTCCACGTTATTAAACAGTTCCATTTTGTAGTTCTTAATATCCTCTCACTATTGCATCTGGTTTGAATCCAGGCTTCTCTCATTTCTTTTGGTTAGTTCTCTGAATTCCTTCCATTGATTTATCATCTTCTTAAACAGTAGCAATGGTTTTACAGGCATAATCCTTTCCTGGCTACCAAAGGAGTCTTATTTGCTGAGTGTTGAGATATCTGAATTGAGATTTCTAAACTGGCTGGAATTACCTCACCAGCTTCTACTCTCTCAGCTACAAATAATTCACTCTATACTATACCTAAAATCCTTCTGCCCTAGCCTGTCTTCCCCTCATCTCTCAGTATTCCCCCATTAGATCCCTACGTAGCTCTAACCTTAACCTACTAAAAATATACAAACCAAAGACTAAAATTGGCTGCAACCTCTACAGCTACAATCCTACCATGCCATGGAACAAATTACCACTACAAATCACGTCCTTCAAACATCCAAATAAATTCAAAACTGCCACTAGAGAGTACCTCCAAACTCACTGTTCCTGCCTCTGCAGTCATCCTCCCAGATCGAGCCCATTAATTCATATGTAATCACCAAAACTTCAAACCTTTTTAGCTCGAAAACCTCTTCAAAGTATCACTCTTCTTTCCATCTCTTATCTCCATGTCTAATGTCACATATCTCATGAAATAACTATGTACACTATGAACTCTTTTCACTGTTTATTGAAAATGTTTGTATTGAATCATTCTTTTTATGTATGCTTATGTTTTTTTCTCCATTATTATTTTTCTGATAAAATGTATTTCATTGTATGTATACATTGTAACCCACTGACACTGTTAACACTAAAATTCTAAAACTGTCAAGCTTTTCTCCCCTGGCCTTCGCTGAAAAAGGCTACTTAGCTCAGTCGGACTAACCCGGTCACCAAATGTAAAATAATAATAATAAATAATATATAGTCCCCTTCTGTTGTGCTGAATATTGCTTGATTATTTTTATCATGTCAAAGTCTTTTCTGTCTCCATAAAGATAACATTGAAGAAAAAGATAATTAAAAATGAGATGGATATATTAGTTTGAATCTCAGGCCCTGCTTCTTTACATCATGTGCTGGGATGAATTTGCTTCTTTCCTGCTTGGAGTACACAGAATAATCACTTTCTACAAAGTTTTTAGTGTCAGCTATGTAATTGGAGTGAATGAAAAATGTTGAATAAGAAAACATACATGCATTGTGCATAAATATGAGAAATATTTGATATTGTTAAGTTTTAGTTAGAAGGAGTTCTTTTTGCTGGTAAGATTGCAGTTTTACTAATATAGGCCTTGACTACTTCCCAATGCTGCATCATAATGATGAGGTTTAGTGCCTGTACTCAGTGTGCCCTCTCAGTCAAGAGATCTTCTTATGGAAACACCAGTCCAATTCCTTCTTGTGTATGCTTGTGTATGTATGTATGTGAGCATGTATCTGTGTGTGTGTGTGTGTGTGTGTGTGTGTGTGTGTGTGTGTGTATGTATGTATGTATGTATATATGCTTGGGAGTACTAGTGATTGTCGAGTGTGTGTTTGCTCGATTGAACAGATGGTCGAAATGTGTGCTAGATCACACAATTATTGGAAATGGGGGAATATGCTCTTGCCCTGATTTTGTGCAATCTCTGAGTTAGTTAATATAATCGTCAAGGGCTGCTGGGGGTGCAGGGATGGGGGGGAGGGTGACTCGCCCCAGTCAAAAAAACAGTGTGTTTAGATTTTGCATGTGCCAGTGTTGTTTCTTGGCTCATGCTCACCAGGGTGTTAACATTAGTGTTTTTGATGTTATGTAGTCTGTTTGTCCACTCCTACATATTATTTTTTAGTACTACTCCATGTAGTACAGCCTGCATCTCAAATCTGTGTAGTCCAGCACAGAAAACCACACCTACATTAACAGTCTTTGATAAATATTTTTGAGTGACTGAGTGCATGTGCTTGAGTGTGTATCTGTACCCATGTCTGTGGTGAATTCTAAGCCACACAAACACACTTTCTATCTCCCCCAGCTGCACATACACTTAAGACATATATAATACTGGACTGTAAATATCCCTGCCTTTTGCTTGCAGTATTGGGTATATATCATGCTTTTCACCTTGTCTTTTGCACTGAAGTACCCCTTTGCCCATGGCACAAAGGACCCAGTGACTGTCATGTTGTGTCCCCTTCCCATTCTGTTTCTCTTTCCACAGTCCTCATGGTATTAATTACATGCAGTGCACACAGACTTCTATGCCGTTCTTCTTTCCTTGACTCCATTCTCGGGGCACACATTATGTGTAGTGCACACAGGTTGCCTTGCTGTTCTGCTTTCCTTTGTCTTTGTTCGTGGGGCACACTATGTATAATGCACACAGGCTGCCATGCTGTTCTTCTTTCCTTTGTCTTTGTTTGTGGGGCACACTATGTATAATGCACACAGGCTGCCATGCTGTTCTTCTTTCCTTTGTCTTTGTTCGTGGGGCACACTATGCATAATGCACACAGGCTGCCATGCTGTTCTGCTTTCCTTTGACTACGTTCTCGGTGCGCACATTACATGTAATGCACACAGGCTGCCATGCTGTTCTACTTTTCTTGGACTCTGTTCAAGGGGCACACATTACATGCAGTACACACAAGCAACCATGCAACCATTCAGTTTTCTTTTGTTTCAGTGACCAGGGTCATCATTGCTTTCATGGCAAACAGCCTCCCATTCTCTTCCTTTGCTTTAGTACTCTGGAGCTGTGTTACATGCAGGGCATGTAGAGTGCCATCCTTTGCCTCCCCACTGTTTTGCTGTTTGCCCTACTGCCTTGGACACCCACTATGTGCTTGGCACTTGCTTCCCTGCAGTGTGCCTTCCTTTTCTCTTGCCATTTGCTGAACTGCCAAGGGCACTCATTTTGTGTAGAACTTACAGACTGCCATACACTGCAGTGCACCATTCCTTTTGCCTCAGTGCCTGGGTCATGAATTACATGCAGGTTGCAGCAGCTGCCATGCTGTTCTCCCTTCTTGTCTGTTTTCATTTGCTCCGTCACTTAGTTTATGTTTGAGATGGTTTAGGCTGCCATGCTGTTTACATTCCCTAGCTGTGCGTGTCCAGATGTGACATTTTACCACTGTTGTATAACTTTGTATAGAGTGCTCCTGTAATGTGTGGTGCACCTAAATTCAGCACTGTATGCCAACATTTCTTTTTGCAGATTGCAGCCATATAGTCACTGGTGCACATGGTTTAGTTCCTGAATCGTTCATATTTCTGGCAGCTGAGACACCTTCTTTCATGTTTCTAGTATGCAGAGTAAATGAGGTTTTGAACCCTAAACCCCACACAGAATCTTCAGACGGGACCAGAATTAAATTGTAACTCACTGTTCTATGATCACTTTCCTTGACTTATTGAACTACAATTAAATGACTGAAAACATCTGAAATCCATGCAAAATAAACCCAAACAAAACAATGCAAACACACTGAATAACTTTTATTAGTGAATTTTTAATCTTGGTAGCAAACATTCACCTGCAGGTTTGATTGTACAATTTCTTTTGCAATAATTATTTGCTTTTTCCGGGAGATATAATAATATATTGGTGTGCATGCTAATACTTTACATTACTTTCTGTTGATATAATTTGTGTTAAATGTAATTTCATATACACTTACACTATTACTTTAATCATGAGAAATGAAATTCTTTTTCTATTTTTCCACAAGAGATGTTTTATGTTAGCTGCAGTCGTTATGCCTGCTGTCTCTACCCAGGCTTAAGTTGGCCATCCCGTCCTACTTAAACTCCCATTTAGTGACATTGTAAAAAAAAAAAAAAAAAAAACAGCTGATTAAAATCTTTTAACTGATTGCAGATGCTGCTTTCTTAAGGGATTTATTTTGAGGTCTTATAAATACACAAATATACTGGCAAAAAAGCCCCACAGTTTATTTTGGGAACATTTACTGTAGAAGCATGTGTTTATATAAGGCTCACCTTTCTCCGAGATTAATTTATGTTTTGTGTTGTGATTGAAGTAAAACAGGTGATACAAACTAGATTCTTTCTATCCCTTAAATTTAGGAATCTCAAGACAGTAGGAATTTCTCACTTAAAAGTAAGCTTTTCGAGTTATCCCACAGGCTGTTGTGTCTTCTAATTTTGGTTGCTTATTTTGTGTTTGGAAAATAAATTATATGGAACAGTGTACGATTGTATTGCTTGAAGGACAATTTATTGTTTTTTTTCTTTTGATTCTTAAGATATGTTTTCTCTGATGCAGTTTCCATTTTAGTAAGGTTATCCATTTTAGTACTGTTCTTCAGCTCTAATTATTTGCATTTATTTCATATTTATTTAATCCTTCACAGAAACTGAGGTTATTGTGAAAATGTGCAGACCATATGGCCCATCTGTCTTACCAGTTTTCATACTTGATGGATAATCCAGTGAAATTAAAATGGCCTGCTCCTGTCCTTTTACATACATTTTGTTATGTGACCCATACTTTATTGAACTTTCTCACCAATTTAAACTTTGCAGCCACTTTGAGAAAGCTGTTCATATGTGACACCTTCCATACAAAATTAATATTTCTTTGTAATGCCACAGATATTTAATTTGCTGTCTCAAAGTGAGTGTTTATGTTCATGCTTCTCTCTCTCTCTTTTTAAAAAGCTTCTGATTCAGAATACATTAATTTCCCCAATGTGATTAAAACCCTCATTTCCCTGCTTTGGCTTTTACTCCATTAGGCTTTAAGCATGCTTTATTGTCAGTCTTTCTACCTTTTAGTATATCTCTTCATGTACTTTAACTTATGTTTGACTCCATGCATCTGCTCCTGTTAACCTTTTTCCCTCCTCTTACTTCTGAAATGTATCCTTAATTTTAGTTGTCTGCACCATTGCTCAATGAAAATGTACACAGTGTAAAGAAAATAAATAAATAAATAAAAAGTTTGTCCAGTTCCTCCTTACTTATGCCAGTATTATTTATTTTAAGTTCATTTGCTGTGTACTTGTAAAATAGATTTGATCGAGGTTTTGACTGTGCACCTACTGGGTTCCTTGATGATAAATTAAATGTTCAGGCTGAAAAGAGTACTTTTTCATAAACAAGAATCCTTTTGCAGCACTACATTTATATTTGACAAATGTTGTATTTCATATACTGATAGGTGATAACATTTTGCTTGTCACGAAAACACTTTAAGATTGCAGAAGTATTTCATTACTTGAAGATAATTAACATGAGAACGTTGTATAAATGTATATAATTTTAGTTAGGTTTTATGATTTTAGTTGATTCATTTGAGAATTTGGTTCATACTAATTTATAATTTTAATACCTTTAGGTATAATTTATGATAGAATGAATTTTAAAATTGTTAATGTTTTATGATATTTTTATGATATTTGAACAAAAAAAAACAAACAAATGTGCTTCCATTTGTATAGTGTCCTTCAGCTGGGCCCCAAAGGTAAAGTTACTTTGTAAAAACAAAACAGAACAAGTGAAATAAATGCTGTTTTCATCATCGACATCCTACTATACAGATAGTTTTTAACTGCTAAAAAACTAAGAAAACCATAAAATCAACGTAGTCAGCTGAGGCAGGCAAAAAATAGCACTTTAGTACAAAAATTAAGCGCTTTCGTCCATTCACTAGGACTTCTTCAGAACTGTTAAAACAAGAAACACTCACTCCTTATATAGTCCCCTAATTAGAGCCATAATAGAGTAAATGAAACCGATAATTTATCAATAAAATATGCAAACTGAAAACACAGTATGCGTTTCCGAGTAATTCTGGGTAAATCTGTCTAAACATCTCACAGTTTTAAATAAAAGTTCTACAAAGATTAGAAATGAAAATAAAATAGTATAAAAAATGTAAGACAATATATTGGATGTATAGTCAGATGTCAATGCATGAAAAACGTGAACCGGAAAAAAAAAAAAAAAAAAAAATGAACTTCATAATTCAGCTGCTCTCATTTTCAATACAGGTTGTAAAGAGATATGATCATTAAAGCCAGGGTAAACAGTAGCGTCCAACCTAAGTTGCCGGAGCAGTTCCTTATATTGCAATCTATTTTTCCAGGCCCCCCTCCAGCATCTAAGAAAATACAACTGGCCAGTAAACCCCAAAGCAATTTATTAAAACACTCTGTACTCTGATGTCTCGACTAAAAAGCCTTCAAGGAGTAAAACTCCAGCATCTGTTGGAACAATTTCTAGAATCCCAAATAAAAAATTTTCAAAACCGTCACAAGAAATGGAATGTCTAAATAGTGTATTGTTTGAATTTGCCTTTCTTAAATCATATAAATGTTCCTAAATCCTCTTGACCAATTTTTCTTCATAGAAACCATTGCAATGGTTACAAAGTGCCAAGTAAACAAGCCTAGTAAAGGTGCAGTCACCTCTCTTAAAATAGTTGTATGACAGTAGTTGTTAAGGGTGGTTTCTTCCTTCTCAACCATGTAGTGGCAGTAGTTACACCTGTCACATGTCTTGGAACCTGTTCTATAAACTGGGTTGCCCTTTTTCAGAACCTCCTTAATGTTTTTGTGAACCTTATATGTGAAAGTTGGTTTGTCACCCAAATGGCTAAAAAGTTCCTGATCGGATTTCAAAATAACCCAATTGTGGGTAATAATGTTTTTCACCATAGTGCTAAGTCCATCATAATTGATGGTCATACCATGCTGGAAATTGGTCAGGTCAGTCTGTACCCCTGTTCCTGTACCATCCCATAAACTGGGTTTACCCAATATACACTGAAATTCGGTCTCCCTCTTCCCCATAACTTCATTATTCAGGGTCTGTATTAGGTTGAGGGGATGACCTCTGTCCAAAAACATGACAGTCATGTTCTCCAATTTCTTAACAAAAAGTTTGCCATCTGAGATTATTCTAGTGGCCCTAACAAACTGACCCAATAATTCACAATATTTCTCTTGCAGTGCACGGGATGGCCACTATTAAAGTGAAGATAAGAAATGCAGAATGTGTCTTTCCTAAATATACTAGATGTTGGTATACTGGATTCTACTTTTAGTTGAACGTCACGAAAGTGTGCTTCTTGAAAGGTCCGTACAGCAGGTAAACCTCAAAATATCAGTGGTACCAGATAGATATTTCATAAAAGATTCAATTTCCCGGGGGCTCCAATTCCAAATAAAGAACATATCATCCAAATATCTGGCATAAAATGACCAAGATGTAGCAAATTTAGAATTGAAGATGAGCCTTTTCTCCCAGGTTAACATGGCCAGGTTGGCGAAAATGGGGACACAAGCTGCCACCCATTGCTACACCACACAACTGTTTGTAGTATTCTCCTTCAAAATACAAAAAATTGTTACTCAACACTAAGTCCATCAAGTCCACCAAAAAATGTATCTCTATAAATTCAAAAAATCTATGTTCCAGTAAAGCTTCTTAAAAGTACTCTAAACCGATCTTGTGGAGAATACATGAGAAAAGGTTGACAACATCAGTGGTCAAAAACAAGTTTGTTTAACTGAAATTTCAAATCTTGAGTATATTATTATCAGTGATTTGTTGTTCACAGAACACCAACATAATTTTGACAATGCATTTAAATTTGTGTATGAGCATGTTACCAATGTTGGTAGAAAGAAAGATAAGAATTTACTAAAAGACAATACTGAATACAAAGAAGGTAGAGCTTACCTTATAACCAAGAACCTACCTCTCCCTGCCATACTCTTCTGTATCCATTGCCTGATGTCTACCTACTTCTCACACACTGCATATTATGTTGTCCTCCTTTAGCCAGCCACCCATACTCTTCCCCACAGCTGCCTAACTCTTTGCTTTGGGTCTCTTTCACCTTAACTTACTTCCTCCCTTTATACTCTACTTACCTATCTCCAGGTGATAATGCTTGTCCCCAGACCATCTGTCTGTGTTACTAGTTTCAGACTTTTTTTCTTCATGACTTCTTTTCTCTACCACTAAAACTCTCTCAGTTTTGCACTTCCCTGTTTTTCCCCATACTTAAACTATATCCCTGTTTTTTCTCTGTGATTGACCGTCTTTCGTTGCACTGTTTGCCATTCTGGTTTGGGCTCACTCCGCTCCCCAACCCTACCCCATTCCCTCCCACCCCCACTTCAATTACATTTATTCTCACCTCACCTCCACCCATCGTTGCATACCACCCAATCAGCAAACTTCCCACTAAGTATCACCTAATCACTTCATTTACCACCACATGTTATTACTGTTTTACTTCCCTCACTCACACACCTCCTTAGCTTTTTTCCCTTATCAAACCATATCAAACACACCCCATACTAGTAACACCTGCTAGCATATAACACTAGTAGCTACTTTCCTAGCTGTTACTATCTAAAGTCTCACCACCCCCAACCTCTCCAGAATGCCACTTAAACATGACCTGACACCCTTCCTCCTCTTTACTACCCTTAACTTTCCTACTACATCTTACCTCCTTACAATATGTCACAATCCAGTACATACCCTCATCTACAGCCTCCATACATAAAGTAACACACACAACCTTCTCAGACATTTCTCCTAACCTATATCCTACAGACAACATACTCTGCTTTAAACAAAAACTTCTGCCCACTAATGATAAAGCTATGACTTAGGCACAATACTAACAAGAGAAAGATGCCTGCAGTCATCCTGCTCAAATACTCCAAACTAATCTTAAGTGGAGCTATCCATCCCAACCCTGGTCCACCCTCCCCATCTCCCAACCCACACCACTTCTATAAGTCTCTAAACCTAACTACTATTAACCTGTAGAGCATTAGAAATAAAATCCCCACCTTCCACGCCTGGATAACACACAATAAACCCAACATAATTGCTGCTGCAGAAACATGGCTAAAACCATATATCAGAAGCACATAATTTCTCCCTCCAGGGTATGCCTGCCTATGCAAGACAGACCCCAAAAAAGGTGGTAGGATAGCTCTAATTTACCCTAGCACCTTCAATATGATCCCCTACAGCTCACAAATACCCAACTTTGCTACAGCTGAAATCTTAATAGCCTTCCTAAAAATCAATGACAACAAAAATATATGCATCAGTGCCCTGTATATATCCCCTGGTAATAATATCCCCATGTTAGAGGACATCCTAGTCTGGAGTTCCAATAACATAACTACAGAAACAATAATCCTGGATGATGTTAATATAAACTGGCTTGATTTCTCACCCACCCCACCAACATCAACCTATATAAATACATGCAGCTCATAGATGACATTACCAGAGCTAGCAAAAATAGCCATGGTACAGTCTTAGATTGGATCATGGTCTCTGACCCCAATAAAATAGCCACTGCAGGAACCCTCTCAAATAGCATCAATGACCACTTGCCTAGCATTTGTAATACACAGAACCACAACAGAAATTCACAAACATCAATACAAATATACTAGAGACTTATCTCAGTTCTCTCCTGTAACATTTAACGGCACCCTACAAAACATTAATTGAGAACCCCTTAAAACACTCCCTCTACACAATGCAGTACATTTCAGTTCTTCATTCCTTAATATTTTGATTGCCCAAGCACTCCTCCGGTTAAAACGCATAAAATCCTTGCATGCCCCATGGCTCACTAGCACCACTAAAGTGAACATGGTCACCAGGGAAAAAGCTTGGAAACTTTGGCAAAAGCACAAAAAACCCACTGACCTCATAACCTACAGACACGTTCGCAACCAAGTAAAGTGCCAAATCATTAGGGATAAGAAAGAATACTGTCATACCTTACAAAAGCAACATAAGCTTAACCCTAAACATTTCGGGAGTTCTATTGACAGACTTCTACACCCAGGACTAACCCCTGTCCAGACACTGACAAAAACCCTGTAGAAATTGCCACACTTTTCAACACATATTTTATTGATGCTATAGCCAATCTCACTACCACTTTCCCTCCAACTACACCTAACCAACCCAAGCCACCAGCCACTAATAGCTTCCCTGACCATTCTCTCAGCTTCTCTCTAGCCCCTATTCCCACAGCCATTGTAAAGAAAATGCTCCTGAAATTGATACCTTGCACAAATGCCCCTGACAGCCTGTCCCCAGAATTCCTACAAAAAGCTGCAGATTCCATTGCATACCCATCAGCATACTTTTTAACAGATCCACGCAAAAGTCATATGTTCCTTCGTTCTGGAAAAAGGTATTTATTCTCCCACTCCATAAAGGTGCTAACATAAATATCTCCAACTTTTGGCCCATTACCATCCTTTCTCATCTAAAAAATGATTCTTTTCCTATAATACCTTCCTTCATTGTATCACACACACACTCCCTGGCATACCACCATCCATCAGCCACCCACTCAGCCTTTTCATTCTCTTATAGCCCCAGCCCTCTTCCACATCACCATCAAAGACTATCATACCCATAGAATCCTCTCACAGCAAACTAAATTGCAACACACACTGAGATTCACCAAACTCCTACATAGGCGCTCCAAACTCTGTCACTATCTACACATACCACTAAGCCTTGCAGGTGACATACACCCCAACCCTGGCCCACCAACACTCAACCTAATATACCACATCCCACCAACTCTCATCCTTCACTACCCCTTCCACCCCAACGTAATCTAGCTTATATCCACCAAAG
The DNA here is from genome assembly GCF_019279795.1 of Protopterus annectens. Taxonomy (NCBI): domain Eukaryota; kingdom Metazoa; phylum Chordata; order Ceratodontiformes; family Protopteridae; genus Protopterus; species Protopterus annectens. The sequence continues at coordinate 595,631,464 of NC_056739.1, forward strand.
ATCCAAATCATCCCTCCTCCTGCTCAACATGAATGTAAGGAGCATTGCCAAAAAAACTCATGATCTACAAGCTTTACTATCCCACTACTCCCCAGATGTAGTTACAGAAACCTGGCTGAAACCCCACACTGACAGTAATGAGATCACACCCCCAGGCTACAACATTCTACATAAAGACCGAACAAAGAAAAAGGGGGTGGCATAGCAATCTTATACAAAGATCACTTCTCACTACAGCTACACAACTTCTCTATCCCAGACCTAGATAAGGAAGAAATTATTATAGCTAAATTAAAAATTAACTCCAGCAAACACCCAAACATAATAGAAGGATACATTCCTCCTGGCAACAACACTTCCAGTGTTGAAAATCTGTTACAGTGGTGCTCTAATCACTTCCCCCAAGAAACCATCATCATGGGAGATTTCAATATAGATTGGCTCCTGTGCTCCTCACAAAGTCCAGATATTCACATGAACCTTTATGGATTCTCCCAAATCAACAAAGCTCCCACTAAAACTGACAAGGTCTCCAAACGTAAGTCTATACTAGATTGAATTCTAGTAAACACACCCCACCTTGTATCCCACTCAGGCCATCTCCCTGATAACCTTAGTGAACACAGCCCCACATTTCTCCTTCGTGATTGTACCCACCCAGCACACCAAACCACCTACAGTACAATCAGGAATAAAAAATATTTTAATCCTGACAACTTTAGCTCTGCCCTAAAGAACTGCAACTGGGAATACCCAAAACATATACCCCTGGATGACATGGTACTATCTTTCAACAACACCTTTCTTGATATACTCAATACCGACGCACCACCAAGACATGTGAGAATCAAAGCCAACTATGCCCCCTGGCTAACCAAAGAAACCAAATCTCTACTAAAAGTCAGAGATAAATCCTGGTCACAGTACCATAAAGACAGATCCAAGATCACTAAACAGAACTTCCTTGAACTTAGAAACAAAGGCAAAAAACAAGTGAAAATAGACAAATCCAAGTACTACCTTACTATCCAAAACAAGCATCAGAAAAATCCACAAAAATTCTGGGCCGCAATTAAAAACCTATTACAACCAGGTAATATTGCTACTCCCACTCCAAAAATAACTAATAGCAATGAAAACATAGCTACCCAATTCAACAACTTCTTCACAGAAAGTATTCTAAATTTAGCCAACAAACAATCTAACACAAATACCCCCCAAAATCAATCAATAGTTCTCCCACAAAACTCACCTCCAACCAATTTAAATTACACCCAGTATCCACCAGCTACATCAAAAGGCACCTAATGAAACTAAAACCTACAACCTTAGCTGCCGACAGCCTTCCAACTGACTATCTCAAAATAACAGCAGAAGACATCTCCTATCCTATAGCTAAACTCATTAACAGGTCATTAGTAGAAGCACACGTACCATCCATCTGGAAAATATCACACGTAATACCCCTCCACAAAGGCGGCACCTCACATTAGCTTACTAATTACCGCCCTATTGCCATTCTTTCCCCCCATCCAAGATCCTAGAAAGAATAGTACACACACAGCTCATGAACTACCTCACCTCACATAATCTACTATCTAGTACCCAGCATGGCTTTCGTCCTGCCCATAGTACAACACCTTCCCTGCTGACCTTTACCAACAAAGTTAACCAACTTAGAAACAACTCCCAATTTGTATCAGCCTTATTCCTTGGCCTGTCAAAAGCCTTTGACATGGTCGACCATCACCACCTCATACATGTTCTCTCCTCCCTAAACATTAATATCACAACCCTTAATTGGTTCCGCAGCTACCTAGTAGATAGGCAACAAGCTGTTTGTTGGCAATAAACGCTCTCTCACACCCTCCCATTCACAATCGGGGTCCCACAAGGTTCCATCCTTGGACCCCTCCTATTTTCACTCTTTACCAACCAACTACACACCGCTACCCCAAATCCCAGCATAATTCAGTATGCAGATGACTCAACCCTGATCTGTGCAGCCCCATCCCTCACAATTCTCCAGGCCCTCACCCAAGACGCTTTCCTATCAGTGGAAAACTGGCTAACCAATTCGCACCTGATACTAAATCCCAATAAAACTAGCCTCCTAATCTTCCCACCCACTAGGACTGCAACCCCCCCCCCCCAACCTTCAACATTTACTCTAAAAACACCATCATCATAACTTCTACTACCCATACCAAACTACTTGGGATAGTAATTGATGATCTCAAATTTAACATCCATATAGATCAAACCATCAAAAAAGTCCATAAGAAGCTAGGCCTCCTGTACAGGCATGCCCGGTTTCTTACAGCTACTGCAAGAATCACAATGGCCAGAACCCACCTGCTATCTACACTTCTATACGCATCCCCCCTATCCTTATTAACCTACGTAAATCTTACCTTAACAAACTAGAAGCCTGCTATAACAAAATAGCCACATTCGCCACTAAATCACCTTACAGGTCACATCACTGTCAATCCCTAAAACAGCTCGATTGGCTTGAACTTCCACAACTCCTACACTTTAACCAGCTAAGCCTCGCCCACCAAATTCTACACCACCCAAACAAAACAACACCCCACAGACAGCGAATCCAGCCATACTCTGTTCCTCGATCCCTCCGATCTGACGATAAATACCTACTGCAGGTGACCAGAGCAAAAAACTCAGCTGGAGAAGGCCTTTTCTCCAACTATACTTCCAAACTATGGAACACCCTACCAACTTCTTTTACCTCCATTATCTCATCTAAGCAATTCAAAACATTCCTGAAAAATCACCTTGCTAACTCCTGGCTCTGCCTCTGCATTCCCCATAGATAAATGACACCCTTAACTCTAACATCGCTTTATTACTATAACTAAATATGCTCCATTTCTAAACTACCTTTTAACATGCACCTCCATGACAACATAAAGAAATTACTTCTCTGTATGTAAGTTTGTAATGCAAAAACCACTTGAGCTTCATTACTACTGTAATCACAAGTAAATGTCTAGTTCATATAATGTATATTTAATACTTTTGAATTTGTTGTATCACTTGAATACTTGACGGAATTGCCAATTTGTGTATATGCCATCATTTATTACGACAAATACTTGTCTGATTCTGGATATGTGTAATTTGCCAGTGTATTACTTGGAGCTTTTCTCCCCGGGCCTCCACTGAAAATGGGCTATGCCCAGCTGGACCTTCCCGGTAAACAAATGTAAAATAAAATAAATAAATTAATAAAAATCCTTGAGAAATGGATCCACAGCCAGCTCCTTAGCTACCTACTTGACAACAACATACTATCTCCAACCCAACATGGCTTTAGACCAGGGCACAGTACCACTACAGCTCTTAACTCCTTCTGCGACACTATCAGTCCGGCTTGTGACACCAGAAAACTTGCCTGTTCTTTATTTCTCGACCTCTCCAAAGCCTTTAATACTCTCTCTCATCCACTCCTTCTTAGAAAACTGTCCAACACGGGTATTTCTCCTTCTACTTTATACTGGTTTTCCAACTACCTATCAGACAGGCAACAAGCTACAAAATGGCTAAACTCCTTCTCTCCTTTCCTTACCACCTCCACAGGTGTTCCCCAAGGGTCCATCTTAGGCCCACTACTTTTCAGCATTTTCATTAATGACTTCCATTCTACTCTCACCAAGGAACAGTCATCTAATATGCTGATGACTCTACTGTCATCTGTACTGCCAACTCCCCACACAAACTCCAACAACTCACCCAAGCTGCCCTCAGCACCACTGAAACATGGATGGCTAACAACCATTTAGCATTAAATCGTAAAAAAAATGCTATTTACCCCCAGGAAATCCTGCACCATAAGCAAAGACACTTTCACTATCCTCTCCCATGACAACACCTCCATAGAGGTTGTCATACATACCAAACTTCTAGGTGTTACTATAGATGAACACCTAACGTTTGACATGCACATCCACAACAACATTAAAAAAGTACACTAGAAACTGGGCATGCTATATCGACACAAACATTCCTCAGTTATTCTTCCAAACTAGCCCTTCCCTCCTCTTTTCTGCTCCCTCTCTTCTCTGTGGAGCTCCTCTTTTCACCAATATTCAGGCCAGTCTTAAATACAAACTACACTCATGCTACAACAAAATAGTAAGATTTTTTATATTACCAATAGTAAGCCCTTATCTCACCACTGTTCCTGTCTTAGAATTTTGAACTGGCTAGAACTACCTCACCATCTGACGTATATTCAGCTAACTACTGCCCATAAACTAATATACAACCGTTTCAGTTGCCCAGCCCTTTCTAACCTATTTACTCCATACCATCCTAACAGGCCCCTCCGATCAGAAAACCAAATGCTCCTACAGGTAGATAAACCCAACCTCTCAGCTGGACAATGGCTCCACTCCTTTTCCACTGCTAAACTGTGGAACTCTCTCCCTCCCTTAGATCAACTAGTAATACATGTATCTTTAAAACATCACCTCTCCTCCCACTGACAATGCCCCTGTGCCAACACTTCACAACCCATAACCTGACTTCTGTCTCTTCCCTTCCTCTTCTGCCACCTTTCCTTCCTCACCCCTCCACCTCCAGTATCTTCAACTTTACCTTCTCATGAACAATTAAACCCTCTGTATGCCCCTTGATATTTGACACCACTACTGACTCTGTCTCACTGCCAACTACTATATGGGACTGTCAGTCTATTCTGTAACAACTGATGTTAAGTTGTCTGTCTCGCCTTCATTCTTGCTGGATGGGTTCAGAGCCGACCTCGGCTCCGACTCGGCCACTCTAAAAGCTCGAGAGTTGGTTCTACCGGCTCGAGGCTGCCCCTATATCCCACAATGCTAGGCGTGAATTACCTCAGATCTCGTTTGCCGCTACAGCGATCGAGGTGTTTTCTACCGGCTCCAGGTCAGTTTTAATTAGATTACTCTAATAACTGTTGAAACTTCCTTTAGCTTAGTAGTTTCCCTTTTTACCTTTAGTGTAGTGGATATTTTATCCTTTCTACCCTTTTTCAGCCCCTTCTTCAAGAACTAATAAGTTCTTTCCTTAGGCCTTCGGGCCCTTCCATCCCTACAGTGTGTGTTTTTAGTAGGGTTTATACCTATAACTTAACTTAACTATTCAGAAGTTTTGATTTAAAGTAATTTAACTTAATTTCTGACAGTGTAATCGGTGTGTGTGTTTTGTGTGTGATTACACTTAGGTTCCTTGAAAATGTCCAAGGATTCAAAGGTCTCAGGCTTCAAGAAGTGTGACTCGTGCTGTCAGAAAATGTCTCTGACAGACTGTCACACTTCTTGTGTGTACTGCCTGGGACCTTTACACCTGCAGGACTCTTGTGCTGTATGCCATGGCTTCAGCCCTAGAGTCCTGCAGGAAAGGAAAACAAACTCATACTCAGGGGTTTGCTTAAGCCTGAAGGTTCCCTATCTGCTACCTCGGGAAAACCTTCTAAGACTTCTAAGACCTCGACTCCAGCATCTGAGTCGAGGCCTAAGGTTTCGAAGTCTACTGCTACATCGGCTCCAGCTGGAGCCGATGAGTCTTTGACTACAGCTTCTGTGGTTCCCTCGGCTCCGGCTGGAGCCGAGGTATTGGAGATTCCTGGGTCGGCTCCGATCAGACCATCGGAGCCGACATCTAGAAAGAGGTCAAGGTCACCATCCCTTGGCTCCGTTCATTCGGCTCCAGCATCTCCCTTGCTGTCTGAACGGAGCCACAGATCTCACTCCTCCAGGTCATCGAGGCTCTCGGATAATGACCTCCAGAGGGTAGTGAGTCGACTTATAAAGTCCGAAGCACTGGCCCAAATGCTTCAGAGCCCGACTCATCAGTCGATGCCTCAACCTATTCCTCCAAATATTCCTCCTCCGACTCCTTTGAGCTCGGAGCCAGGGCGTCTCGGAACCGAGACTGTGGTAGCGTCGGAGCCGATACATTTGTCTTCGGCTCGCCGCCGCTCCGATTTCTTCTTTTGAAGAATCTCGGCGCCGAACTTCCCTCGTCGGCTCCGAGGGGGTGAGTGGCATCGGACCCTTGTCCGACCCCCCCTCTCCCTCTCGGTGCTTCAGTGCTGGTGAGTTCGGCTCCGACATCGGCCTCGGAGCCATCGCTGTCGGTGCCGAGGGAGGTTCTCAGCTTCTCGGAGCGGAGACCTCTGGCTCTGCCTGACAGGGGTGCATTCGAGGTCATGCGGAGTGTGTTGGAACCTTGTTCAACTCCACAGTTGGCTCCGTCCGTCCCTCCCTCCCTCTTCGGTGCCTCAGGTTATGTCTACTCACTCCCTCATCCCAGACCGCAGAGAGCCAGCTCCTCAAGAATCCCCTGTGGGGATCTCATCCTCTTCCTAGGCCTCCCTTGAATTGGCAGGGGAGCCCCCTAGGAAGAGAAAGTGTAAGAGGAAGCACATAGACTCACCTGAGTCTGTCACCTCTGACACAGATTTAGAGGATTCGAGGGTTCCCCCCGTTCCCCTTCTGAAGATGTCTCCTTTGCGGACATTCTAGAGATCCTGAAACAGAGGGGAAATTGGCCAGCCCTTAACCCTTTGGAGGATGAATCTGTGTATCTTGAGGCGTTTGGCTCTCGCCCTTCCACCTCCTGGGTGTCCCCCCCCCCCCTTGATCCCCTCATGCAGGTGGTGGCAAAGAAAGCCTGGACGGCTCCTGACTCAGTGGACCCTACCCCCAGGAGACCTTCTAAATTTATAACAGCACCAACTGACAAACAATTTCTGACCAAAGGTGTTTCTGTGGATGCTATGGTGGTAGCTGCTGCCACCAAGAAGGAACTAGCTGATCCTTGGTGCCTGTTCATCCCCTAACAAAGAATCTAGGTCTATGGACAGGTATGGGAAGCGGATGTTTTCAAGTAGCGACCTTCGCAATGCGCTGAACTACCTATGCCATTTCACCCGTCTCCAGAGACTTGATCAAGGAAGCGAGTGAGATGTTGAAGGATCCTACAGCTGCAGATTTTCAGGACAAAATGAACACCCAGCTGACTACCCTGAATTCCATAGCTAACTTCTCCATGCGCCTCCTTTCATATGCGGCTGATGGAGCGAGTAGAGCCGCAGGGACAGGTGTCGCCTTACGTCGGCATGCCTGGATGCGACTATGCAATTTTGCGGACCCCTTTAAAACATCTTTCACTAATTCCCCGTTTGATGGATCATCTCTCTTTGGTCCTCAAGTGAAAGAAACCTTGACTAGGTGCGAGACGGATGGCAAAACTCTGTCTGCCGTGAGTCCGTTTTCTACTCCTTCTAGACCTTACCCCAAAGGCCAGAAAAGTGGGAAAATGTGGTTCTGCAAACAATCTCAAGGGAATTTGCCTGACGACAGAGTCGGTTCCTCCAGAGGCAGAGGAGGGAACAATAATGGTAGACGCCGCCCCAGAGGCAGAGGGGTCCATGAGAACCAGGGCACCGAGAAACTTTTTCCGATAAGCCCTTTCAGCATCCCTGAGGTGTTGCCGACTGTCCACCTTCGGAGGCAGTCGGGGAAGATTGTCACTGTACCCAGAAGCCTGGCTATCCCTAACTCAAGACAAGTGGGTACAGTCCATCATTTCCAAGGCTATTCCATTCCCTTCGCTCGCATTCCAAACCAATCAAAAATCCCTTCCAGATGTTCCACCCGCTCCAGGGATCTTGCAGCTTTAGAAATTTCAAAGCTGCTTACAAAAGAGCAATTCAGCCAGTTCCAGCAGACCAGCAAGGATCCGAATCTACTCCAGGTTCTTTTAGTTCCAAAGAAAACAGGGGACTGGAGACCAATTTTGGATCTCAGTATCTTGAACAAGTCGGTCAAGAAAACAAGATTTCGGATGGTCACGCTTACAGTCCATCCTTCCCCTATTGGGCAAGGAAAACTGGATGTGCTCTATAGACCTTCAGGATGCATTATCACATAAAATGAACAGACGCTCCAGAAGATTCCTCCGCTTCAGGCTGGGAACCAGTCATTTTCAATTCAGGGCCCTGCCCTTTGGTCTCACCACTGCCCCGGGTGTTTACCAAATGCATGGCAGTGGTAGCTTCTCACCTGAGACGTCAAGGATTCCAGGTGTTTCCATATTTGGACGACTGGCTCCTCACAGCTCCCACCAAGCATCTTCTTCTAATGGCCAGGGACTACACCTTCGCATTTGTCAAAACTTAGGCATTTCAATAAATTGCGAAAAGTCTGTTTTGTCGCCTTGTCGCATTACTATTACCTTCATAGGCGCAAATCTAGACACAGTCAACATGTCTGCGAGGCTAACAGATCAGAGAATAACAGACATACACAAACTGGTCTCGCTCCTCTTCAGCAGCAACAGAGTCAAAGCCAGGTTAGTTCTAAAGTATTGGGGATTATGGCTGCCATACCTCTGTTTCCATTAGCCAGATTCCACATGAGAATCCTTCAATGGATGCTCTTCACACAATGGTCATACCAGCAACTTCCGATGTCCCACACCATTATGATTACGCAAACATGCAAGAATCATCTTCTGTGGTGGATGTCTTCCTCAGCTCTTATTGGGAAGACCCTTTGTTCCTTCCTCCGTTTGCTACTCTGACAACGGACGCCTCCCTGATCGGGTAGGGGGGGGGCATTATCAGGGCAGAACTGTCCAGGGCACATGGCAACCAGACGAATGCCACTTGCACATAAATGTTCTAGAGATGAGAGCAGTGCGTTTAGCTGTAAGCCCTTCAAGACTCTCTTCCCTTGGGAACGATAGCTTGTCGACCTTTTCTCAGCGTTGCCTCACAGTTGCCTTGCCTCGATTCTCATTAAAGCGCCTACTGTGTGACGACATGCGAATGGGCCTTCCTTGAAGGTTGTGCTAGGCCCCAAAGCCAGCATGTAAACTCATCAGTTAATCATTAGCGGACCGGAGTCTGGCTGTAGCTTAATTTCAACCGGAAAAAAGCCAGCTATCACACACACACACACATTGTCGCATCTTTTCTCATGTACTCCCACAAGACATTAGTTTAAAGCATCTCAAGAAGCTTTACTGGAACATAGATTTTTTTTTAAATCATATATATGTTTTTAGTAGACTTGATTGACTTAGTGTTGATAAAACAATTTTTGTATTTTAAGGAGAATATCACAAACAGGTGAGTGGTGTAGCACTGGGGAAGCTTGTGTCCCCATTTCGCCTGCTAACCTGTTCAGCGTTAACCGGGTTGGGAGGGAAAGTTCATCTTATTCAAAATGAAAGCTACATCTTGATCATTTTATGCCAGATATTTGGACAATATGTTCTTTATTTGGAATGGGCCCCTAGAAATTGGAATCTTTATGAAATATCTATCTGAAAATTAATTGGATTTTTTGAGGTTTAACCACTTCACGACCCTTCCGCTACTACCTTGATGTTCAACTTGAGGTAGAACTGCGTACCAACATCTAGAATATTAAGAAAGACACACTCCCTCCAATTCTACTTATTCACTTTAATAGTGGCAATCCCATGCACTGGTAAGAGAAACCCGCTAGGCGCTACCGAAAGAAATGCCAGAACACTTCTATGATGATGAACTTTTTGTTAAGGGATCTGAGAACATGACTACAGGTTTTTGGCCAGAGGCGTCTCGACCTACTACAGACCCTGAAGAAGGAAGTTGTGGGGAAGAGGAAGACCAAATTTCAGTGTATATTGAGTAAACCCAGTTTATGGATAAATGAATAGGAGCGCACAGTCTGACCTAAATCAATTTCCAGAATGGTAAGGACCGCCAGTTATGACAGACTTAGCACTATGGTGAAACATTATTACCCGTACAATTAGCTGTTTTGAAATTCATTGAGGAACTTTTGTATACTGGGTGATGAACAACTTTCAATGAGCAAGTTCACAAGAGCATTAAGGAAGATATCTCATGGATGCATCTGCAGTCATAACAAATGGTAGTCCTGTCGCCAGGCAGCCCTTCAGTCGGCCGGATTCCAAAGTCTGGGTCTGGCTTCGCCGACAAATGACTTCAATTCACGTCATCTCTGCTGGTCTTCGAGTATAAAAGCATCGCCGCATTTCATTTTCTTCAGTCTTTCTGCCGCTACCAAGCAGAAGCTGTTCGCGCCGCCAGATCCGACATTCCTTCATCAATACCGTCATCCTCAAGACTTCTGTGCTGGTACTCCGCTAGACCTTTTCTTGCCTCTACAGCCGATGTCAGAAAAAGTAAACAATTGTTTAACCTGTGGGAAACAAATACCTCATAGTGACTTCCACCCTACCGCCTACCTTGTTTGTGGCCCAGACCACGCTACGTTCGTTTAGTTTGTTCTTTTCCTTCAACCGACAACTAGATCGCCGGTCGGAGTTCGCTGAACAGTTTTTCGTTCAGACTTTGCATATTGCGCCGCCGGAGCAACCACAACAACAAATAAATAAAAACGCAAAGAAAGTGACCGACATCAAGGTCCGCTGGTTTCGCAAACCACGGATAAGCAAATCATGAGTGTCTCGTTTCGGGCCAAAACCGAAAACCAGTCAACTGGCAGCCTAATCCATAATTTCCACCGAGGCTTCAGCTACTTTAACCGAAACGGCCTCTGACACTCTACCTACCGCGCCCCACTGATTTATCGGACACCATCCCTTTGATGTTTCCACCCCAGCACGTGGTGCTGCTAGGCTCCTAAAAGCCATGTCTATCAAGGTTTTGCCAGGCCAAGCAGCCAAAATCACAAAATTCCTAAGTAAGGCCTTACTCACAGACATCCTTTCACTCTCAAATGCTTACCCCAGCAGAGGATTTGATTTTAATTAGGGGATCCCACCATACCCATAGGGCCTTCAGCCTTCAGAAAAGAGAGACTTTAGAACAGAACTCCACAGCAGGAGTATCACTCTGATGATCTCTTCAGAGGACTCGGATACTACAGACCAGCCAGAGGCCTTTGTCCACTTATGAAGCGACTAGATGCTGATGAATCTATTCCATCGGGCCTCTCCTCCTCCAGAAGAATTCTTTCTTTGGGAAAACCCATGCCATATAGAGACTTCCATAGCAGGAACAGGATTTCTCAGACTCAAGAAAAAGGCTTAGAACCTTTCTGCACCTACCACAACATAGGCCCTTAGCTATACCTCCTGTTCTTCTGTTGTGGATGATGCATTTAATGATGTTTGCACTGCTCCAGATTCTTTACCTCCAGCCCCTGCCAAACCAGATAGATTTTACAGCGTGCCAGACACTCATCACCACCTTTACAAGGCCCCACTTGCAGATCCTGAGACTATATCCCAGGGCCTAAGGCAGTAGCTTCTCAATACTAAAACCCTCTTCCTTCTGAAAGGGAATCCAGGTCCTTAGACAGATGGGGCAAAAAGTTTACACCTCTGCTACTCTCTCAGCTAGAGCTTTAAACTGTCAGTTTCACATGATTCAATACCAAGAGTTTATGCTTGATCAGTTAACTAAAAAGCTGTTCCTCTGATGAACCCTTAGATAAGAAATATATTAGAAATGGTGAATAACATACAACAGGTTAGTAACCATTCTTTAAAATGTGGCTATGATGCACTGGAGGCTTCATTTAGATCAGCCATGACTGGCACAGTGATAAGAAGGCATGCATGGTTGAAAGAACAGGTCTTACGGATCATGTTAAAGCAAAGCTGTTAGATGCTCCTATGGATAAGGACAGTCTATTTGGTACACCTGCTCAGCAAGTAATGAAGAAAATGGAAGAGAAGGCAAAATCTGTACAAACAGTTAAGGATTTCTTACAGGTTCAGCCCCAAGGTTTAGCAGGAACTGGCCTGCCAAAAATTGGTCCTTTCCAGACTCCACAAAGACAAGAGGCAGGAATAGGCGCTCTAGAGGCAGAAATCAATCCAGAGGAGGTGCCTACAGAGGAAGACAGTGGCAAGGCAATAACCAGAGGCACAGACACAACCACTGCCACTGCAACAGGACAATCACAGTGACTTGGCTCTAACACGCCTACCAGGGAACAAATAGCAGCACCTTTAGGCGGAAAGTTAGCCTTATTTTCAAAAACTGGCACTATATCACAAAAGACAAGTGGATTTTGCAAACCATAGACCAAGGCTACAGGTTCCACTTCCACACCTTACCAGTAAAAGAGGAATGCCAAACCTACCTCCAAATCAAAAACAGAAGCTCTAAAACAGATAATTCAATTAACAACATGAGAGCTGTGGAAAGGGTACCATAACAGAACAGGGCAAAGGATTCTACTCCAGACTCTTCCTAGTACCAAGAAAAGAAAAAGTTGGAGACCTATTCTCGACCTGTCCGCTTAAACACATACATCATTGTCCCAAAATTCAAAATGCTGACCCTACAGCAACTTCTTCCCATGCTGGGCAAGGAGTGTTGGCTGGTAACTCTAGATCTCAAGGAGGCATACCTGCATGTCCCCATACGACCAATTTGCAGAAGATACCTCAGATTTCTTGCAGGATCAGTGCATTATCAGTTCTCAGCATTGCCCTTTGGCTTATCTACTGCCCAGAGTATTCACAAAATGCCTGGCATCAGTAATCGCTCATTGCAGGCTACAGGAATTCAAATTTATCCATACCTGGACGACTGCCTACAAGCGGACAACAAAAGCAAGCTGACAACAGATTTACAAAGGGTCATTTGCTCGCTACAAGCCCTGGGATACACAGTCAATTTACAAAAGTCAAGGCTGATACCATCCCAAACAAGAACATTCTTGGGCGCAGAATTGGACACAGTAAAACAAATGGCATTCCTAACTGCAGAAAAACAAGAACAACTCCTCTCTACTTCTTGGCATTAACAAAGCAGAACAAACTAACAGCAAGAAAAGTGCTGCAGGCCTTGGGCTTCATGGCATCATGCATAATCTTGGTCCCATGCCAGACTGCATATGAGAAAGCTACAGTGGTACCTAAAGAATTTATGGTCTCAACACAGGCACAGCTTAGAAACAGAAATACCACTAATCCCATGCCTGAAACAGGAGTTCCTATGGTGGGCTCAAGCATGCCAGTCAAACCCAGGTTTGTCCTTCCACAAAGGTCAAGCAAGCCAAACCATCACAACGGACGCCTCAGACCTAGGATGGGGGCACACATGCTGGACAAATGCATACAAGGATTGTGGACTCAGACCAGCTGCACCTGCACATAAACCAAAAGAAATGCTGGCAGTAAAACTAGCAATCCAGAAATTCAGACCATTCCTCAAAGAAGGCCATTTGATGATAAGGACAGACAACACCACAGTCATGTGGTACATCAACAAACAGGAGGCACTCATTCATACCCCCTATGCAGAATGACTTTGGACCTTTGGAATATGGCTCTGAGCTACAACATCCAGTTACAGGCAATATTTGTACCGGGAAAGAAAATACCCTAGCAGACATGTTAAGCAGAACCACCTCGGATGCTCACGAATGGATGCTGCACCCGGACATCTTCAAGACCATCACAAGAAATGGGGAATGCCACAAATAGACCTATTCGCATCCCCACTCAATCACCAGCTCATAAAATTCGCACAAGGACATTCCACCCACTTGCATGGAAGGTGGACTCTATCCTTCAGCTGGAAAGGCCTGACAGCATATGCATTCCCACCTCTTCCTTTGATACACAAGGTACTACTGAAAATCAAAGAGGAACCCAAGGATAATTCTGATAGCTCCAAATTGGCCAAGACAACACTGGTACCCTACTGAGGAGCATGTCTCGGGGGATAATGTGGTCAATACCCCTGATGCCTTTGATGTTAACTCAGAACAACTACAACATCATGCATCCAAACCTAAAAACCTTGCAACTGACTGCCTGGAACATCAGATAGGAGCAAGTAACGAAGAACTATACCAAAGGGTTAAAGGCATTATCCTTGAAGCCCAGACCTTCAACAAGAAGGAACTATGCAGGAAAATGGAAAAGGTTTGTCATTTGGAGTACTGAAAGAGGAAAAGATGTGTCAAACATAGATATTGCTAACATCCTGGAGTGGCAGAGCTTCTACATACAGGCCTGTCCTATTCCTCCATCAAGATACATGCATCAGCTATTGCAGCAGAATAGAGCTTGGAACCACCTGTCTTCTCACATCCTTTGCTCAGGCAGTTCCTCAGAGGAATCAAGAATGTAAAACCTCCTAGGAAACCACCATTACCAGCATGGGACTTGAACTTTGTGCTAGAAAAATTGGCACTCCCTTTGAACCAGCAGCAACAGCAGATCTGCAACACCTATCATGGAAAACTGCTTTCCTACTGGCAATTACTTCAGCAAGAAGGGTTTCAGAACTACAGGCCTTAATGGCAGTACAACCCTTCCTAATCTTCCATCAAGATAGAGTGTCCATGAGAACTAATCCTACATTTATGCCTAAGGTGGTATCCAGAGTGTCTTTAAACCAGGCAATCCACCTACCTACCTTCTTTCCCAAACCCACAGAACAGGGGAAAGACTCCTGCATACCTTGGATGTACATAGACAGTTACGCTACTACCTGGACAGAAGCAAAGGCAACAGAAAACTGACCAGCTTTAGTAGCCTATGCAACAGGAAGGGAAGGAAAAGCAATTTCAAACAGACAATCTCCAAATGGATAGGAAATTGCATAAGATTCTGTTACTCCTACCATGGAAAACCAATTCCACAGAACATAAGACCTCATTCTACAAGGGCTACAGCCACTACCACAGCTTTCTTACGGTGGCAACCAAGGACATTATTGAGACGGCTACTTGGACCTCCGTGCATACATTTGCCAAGCATTATAATTTACCTCTATACTCTAGATCCCGAGCAGGGTTTGCCACTGCTGTACTGCAAGGGATCCTAACTACACCATAATTTTCTTCCTCCTCCCCTAGTTTGGCTATGGTATTCTACCCATTTGTTATGACTGCAGATGCATCCATGAAGGACATAGTACAGTTTTGTACCTACCATAAATGTAGATGTCCGAACTGGATAGCATCTGCAGTCAGGATTACTACCCTCCTTCCCTCTGTGGTACTCCTTGCGTATTTACCCTCCTAATAGCTAGCTGGGGGGGAGTCTCTTATGGTGTATTTGTTTGTATATATGTACATACATGCTTATTTTTTGTTTGCCTTCTACTTTTTTGGAAACATTGGCATTTATCCAAAATTTAGCCTTCCAAGAGGGCAACTGGCATCTGGGGCAAGAAACACTGAAGAAAATGGCGCTGATGCCTTTATACCAAGACCAGCAGAGATGATGTCGGGTGAAGTGCGACATCAGCGAGCCAGACCCAGACTTTGGAATCCGGCCGACTGAAGGGCTGCCTGGCGACAGGGAGGTGATGCAACATCTAAAAACTTTACACAAGGAGATTGAATTTGTCCTTCTTACATAAAGATAACAGCAAGCCTCTACCATCATTACCACTTAAGAAAAAGAGTACCTTTAATCCCCCACTCCACAAAGTTTTACACACCTTCGAGAAGGTCTTTGTGAGAGAAATTTATGCTTTATATAGAGAAGGTAATAAAGAGTTTTTGCAATGTAACTTTGGAAGAACAGTCCCTATTGGATGTTTTGATTACATACAAATCAGAGTTATGAAACCAGGTAAGGGTGGGGGAGCCATGATAACTACACAGATGGATTATGTTGGAAAAAATTTCAGCATGTTACAAGACGAATCTCTGTACCAAATAGCTTCTAGGAATGAGATTAACATAGCTTACAGGAACATTGATTTTTTTCCTAGAAGATGCTTTGCTTCACGGTACCATTACATTGGAAACATACACATTTTTGTATAATAGGGATCCTTTGATTCCCTCAGCTTTTGGTATCCTGAATACACACAAAAGTGTTATAGACCCCCTCATATAGACTTAATAGTGGCAGCCCAGGGTTCTGAAATGTATCATCTTGTGGTTTATGTTGACAGGAAACTGAAATTCCTTCTCAGCCACAATAAACACGTTACGTGACTCTTGGGATTTTTTTTTTTTACACTCTACATTGTCGACCTTTTCTCATGTACTCCCCACAAGATTAGTTTAAAGTATCTCGAAGAAGCTTTACTGGAACATAGATTTTTTTTAAATTTATGGAGATATGTTTTTTAGTAGACTTGATGGACTTAGTGTTGATAAACAATTTTTTGTATTTTGAAGGAGAATACTACAAACAGGTGAGTGGTGTAGCACTGGGGGAAGCTTGTGCCCCCATTTTCGCCAACCTGTTCATGTTAACCTGGGAGGGAAAGTTCATCTTTAATTCAAAATTTGTTACATCTTGATCATTTTATGCCAGATATTTGGACAATATGTTCTTTATTTGGAATGGGAGCCCCCAGGAAATTGAATCTTTTATGAAATATCTATCTGGTACCACTGATTTTTTGAGGTTTAACCACTGTACGACCTTCCAAGAAGCACACGTTCTTGATGTTCAACTTGAGGTAGAATCCGGTATACCAACATCTAGAATATTAAGAAAGACACACTCTCCAATTCCTACTTATTCACTTTAATAGTGGCAATCCCATGCACTGCAAGAGAAACCTTGTGAAGGGTCAGTTTGTTAGGGCCGCTAGAATGATCTCAGATGATGATACTTTTTATTAAGGAATTGGAGAACATGACTGTTATGTTTTTGGCCAGAGGTTATCCCCTCGACCTACTACAGACCCTGAAGAAGGAAGTTGTGGGGAAGAGGAAGACCAAATTTCAGTGTATATTGAGTAAACCCAGTTTATGGGATGGTACAGGAATAGGAGTACAGTCTGACCCAACCAATTTCCAGAATGGTATGACCGTCAGTTATGACAGACTTAGCACTATGGTGAGAAACATTATTACCCACAATTGGGCTGTTTTGAAATCTGATGAGGAACTTTTTAGACATTTGGGTGATGGGCCAACTTTCACGTATAAGTTCACAAGAGCATTAAGGAAGTTCTGGAAAAGGGTAACCCAGTTTATAGAACAAGTTCCAAGAGATTTGGCAGGTGTAACTACTGCCACTACATGGTTGAGAAGGAAGAAACTACCCTTAACAACTGCTGTTGTACAACTATTTTATTTGAGAGAGGTGACTGCAACTCTACTGGATTTGTTTATTGAGCACTTTGTAACTGTTGTGATGGTTTCTGTGTAGGAAAGACTGAGAGGAAATTGGCCAAGAGGATTTACAAACATCTATATGATTTAAGAAGGGCAAATTCAAGCACTGCACTATTTAGACATTCCATTTCTTGTGACAGTTTTGAAAAAAAATTATGCCGAGGGGGGGGCCTGGGAAAATAGATTGGAATATAAGGAACTCCTCTGGCAACCTAGGTTGAATGCTACTCTTTGCCCTGGCCTTAATGATCATATCTTTTTACACCCAGTATTAAAAATGAGAGCAGCGAAATTAAAATATATATATTTTTTGCAGTTCAGTATCAAAAATCAGTTTTTTGATGCTATTTGATATTAATTTTTAATCTTTGTAGAACTTTTATTTACGATTGTGAGATGTTTGGACAGATTTACCCAGAATTATTCGGAAACATATACTGTGTTTTCAATTTTTCATATTTTATTGATAAATTGTCAGTTTCAATTACTCTCTTATGGCTGTAATTTGGGACTATATAAGGAGTGAGTGTTTCTTGTTTTAACAGTTCTGAAGAAGTCCTAGTGGATGGACGAAAGCGCATAACTTTTGTAATAAAGTGGTATTTTTGCCTGCCGCATCTGATTACATTGATTTTATGTTTTTTTTTTTTAGTGTACAATTGAATCATATGTGTTACACACCTTTTTTTTGGTTACACGTTTTTAACTACTACCTGAAAATGCTTTGCCTGTCTTGTGCTGTTCATCAGGTACATCAGCTGCTAGCACTCAAGCCTTGCAGCAACTGGATAATTGGCTCTAGTGATTTTCTATGTTCTTTTTCATCAGTTTGTTATTTTTAGCAGTTAACTCGCTTGTTGTTTTTGTTATCAGATTGTTGCTTTGTTTATTCTTTTTAGTGCATCAGTTTAAGACAAGTTTTTTTGTTTATCCCTTTCCTCATTCAGCCTCTGTAACAGCTAGGTTAAATATTTTAACAAATTCCACTTAATAAATGCACTGTATGTTTTGCTGTTAACTAGTCTAGCTATCGGAGTTAAATCCTGTTTTTTTCAGTCTGGTGAGAGAGTCAGGCTAGTTCAAGAGTTTTGATTGCTGGGAGGCAGGTGTAATTGCTATTGGCTACTGAGTTATGATAGCTTGTTTTTTAAATCCTTGGCATTGGTTTTAAATTTAGCATTCCTGCATAGGTCTACCTTGTGTATACAGCAGGGTTGCAGCATGTTCTGTATAGATGCAGATAATTCACCTAATATTTGTACTATTATGCAAAAACTTGGGGAGTTTTCAGTCTGCATCTGTGTGTGGGTTTCCTGCACGCTGTGCTATGTGTTGATATAGGATGCTTTAAGCTTTTGCTCCACTGTTGTTTGGGACTAGTTGATCCCACCTGTTTGTGGAACCACCATACCTCTCAACCTCTTACAGCAAGAAATCTGGTCAAAGCCATAAGTAAAAGTGGGACAAAGGCCCAAAAATAGGGGCAATTTTAAATATTGCTCTTAGAAAGTTGACAGCATAACAGGTTTTGCATTAGCATTAATTTTCTGAACGAAAATCTGAAACTCAAATGTCTGTCATTATGGTCTAACTTCAGTCTTTAATGATTTGCCACTAATTTGCCAGAAAACCACAATTGTATGAAAAATGGACAAAAAGTATGAGGTAAAAATCTGGATATTCTGCAAAAATCTGTACAGTTGAGAGATATGGGAACCACATCACCGCAGTATCCACCAGTAAGAGCTGGTCATTAGCACAGGTCATTGCTGAAACATTGATAGTTGCTTTTATTAAAGAGGTCCAATGTAGTCTTCATATTTCAAGACCCTACTCTGCTCTCTACCTTTACAAAGTAAAAAAAAAAAATACAAAAGTTCATTCCAGTGTACTTTTCCCACAAAGTCAGCTACTACCACAAATAGTTTAGCATGTACACTACTCTGCAGACTAGAATTAACTTGTGTAGCCCCTACAAATAGCTTAGTCCCTGCATGTATCTGAAGTTTAAATTACCTCCCATGCATATTCTGCACAAACCCCAACTATACAGATGCCTGCCAACACAGTCCTATTCCCTCAGACATGCTCCACTCAACCTTTCCAGCTTATCGTATATCAACTCCTCCTACCATAACTGCCATACTTGATTTAAAACCTCTACCTGCTCAACACAATACTTTAGCAAAAAAAAAAAGTCAGTATCCATTTCTGTGTCCCAGCAAGCATATGTAACACAACAATCTGATGTTGTAAATCTTTATTCATTACTGTTAGGACTTCGGTTCCGTACCCGGAACCGAGACGGCCGTTACCAAGCTCGTGCCAGCCAAGAATTCTCAGCTAAGACCTACCCATAATAACCCTCTCATAGTCTCTCCAGATCTCATTTGCCACGTTTGCAGTCAGACGTGCCAAGCTTTCTCTCTCAAGCTAAGTGTGGAGTTTTTTTTGTGTTAATCCCTATCAATACCTTACCTTTTAGTCAGTTTTTGCTAATTGTCATCTTTTGTCTATAGACTCCTTTACTTGTTCTATTCCCTACCCTCTACCTTTGGTAGTTCCTTTTATACCATCGTTGGTACTGTCCCTCTCCCCTACCTTAGATAGGCCCTCTTTCCTACCACTTGTGTTATTTCTAAGTACCATTGTTGGTACTCTTCACTTTCTTTTTTATCTGGATATATATATAAAAAAAAAGAAAAAAAATATTCTCTAACTTTGCTGTTGTTTTTTGACTGTATCTTGTCACCAGGACTAGTGTGGTGTTTTGTCATTATGTCTGAAAAACCTGAATTGGATTTTAAACAGTGTGATAAGTGCAGACATAAGATGCCCAACTCAGACGGTCACGCTCGGTGCGTTTATTTTTTGGGCGTAGACCACATTAATGCTTTGTGTGATATCTATTCCAGCTTCAGCAATCAGACTTTGGTTGAGCGTAAAAACCTCTCTGGGACGGACGTCTCACCACCTCCTAAGACTAAAAAACATAAAGAGAAACAGAGTCGCTCTGTTCTTACATCTCCATCCTCCTCATAACCGAATTGACACCGAGCTACTCCGGCACCTTCTGCTTAGACAAATTCGGCACCAGCCTCTATGTCTTCCCCCTTGTTGCCACCTTTAATTTTGACTCCTATTACTGTACTGACTTTGGCACCATCCTCCTCCGTGCCGTCCTTGGTCTGACTCGCCTTCAGCAGCCTCCTACAGATCCACCAGGAGCCTTTCAGAACAAGATGTAGTGAGGTTTGTGGACCAGCTTCTGGCAGCTAGAGGATTGCCCACCCCTGCTAGGTCTTTTGTCCCCCTTGGAACGGAAGCTTTCACGGCATACTTACTCACCAGTATTATCCTCCTCCGGCCTCTTCCCAGGCCCTGGAGACTTTGGTACTGATGACCACCCCGGTGCATACGGTCTCTTCTTCGACTGGGGAGGTTTCCCTGCTGGCACCGATTACTCTTGGCGCTATGGCTCCATTGGAACTGGTGCACTCTCGTAGCAGTGATTGGGCTGTCGCCACCATGGTTCCTAGATTGCCTATTTATTCGCTGGCACCATGTATGACCTAGGTTCTACTGGCAGCTACCAGTCCTCTTGGAGCTCCTCACCTGGAGGTGGGTTCTTCAAGGCAGGGTGTGTCCTTGGTTCTGATGTTGTCCTTCTCAGTTCCAGGCTCCCATCCCTGCTTGGGCAGGCCTGCTTTCCAGGTGATGGAGAGAGTCCTTGCCTCTACAGACTTGGAGCCAGTGCCAATGGCATTGACACCAAAACCCGCCTCTGTCATGCAGCTGTCCCAACCCCCCTACTGTGGGATCCTGAGCATGGGAGCCGCAACACCTTCCCTTGAAGGGAACCCTTTCTCCAGAGTCCTCCTCAGAAGATTCCACAGGGGAGCCACCCCAGAAGAAACGGTGCAAGAGAAAACACCTTGATTCCCATGAGGAATCTATCACTGAGGACACGGATTGTGATGAGGGAGAAGGGTCCCCATGGTCTCCCCGGAAGATGTCTCATTTGGAGACATTCTCAAGATCCACAAGTAGAGGGGAGACTGGAGTCCTCTAACCCTTCGGAGGAATCGGTGTTCTTGCAGGCCTTCTGTGCTTGGCCATCTACTTTCTCAGTGACCCCACCTGCAGATAAGCTTGTAAAACTGATCGTGCAGCGTGCCTGGAATTCTCTGGACAAAGTAGAACCTGTCCCCCGCAGGCCAGACAAAATTTTATCCACCCCCGAAGAATAGCCCAATTGGTCCAAGCAGTTAGTAGTTGATTCCATGGTCGTGGAGGTGGCCACCAAGAGGGAACTGGCAGAAGATAATTCCACTGTTCATCCCCCGAACAGGGAGTCTCGGGCCATGGACAGACTGGGGAAGCGGAACTACTCTTCAGAGACCTTTGCCATTCGGTCGCTGAACTATCGGGCACAGTTTACTTGCCTCCAAGGAGACCTAATTTCAGAAATGTCTGCCTCTTTGGTGGGGGTACTGCCTGACGAGGTGCATGACACTGTCGGCTCGCAGCTGGCTACCCTAGAATCTATCTCGAACTCCTTGATGCGCTTGATCTCTCACACCACCGAGGGGGCAGCTCGAGCAGCCGCATCAGGCATCATCATGAGACTGCATGCTTGGATGTGTTTGTGATTTCGCAGACCCCTTTAAATCTTCCTTCATCAACATGCCTGTTGACAAATCTTCCCTTTTTGGTCATAAAGTAAGAGACACACCATCACAAAGTGAGAAAGATGGAAAGACCTTGACTGCTGTGGCCATACGTTTTTCCACCCCCCATAGATCCTATTCCAGGAACCAAAGGGAAGGAAAATTGTGATTCAAGAATTCACAAGAATCTTTTTGTGACACTCATGGTGAGCAATCCCCCCAGGGCAGAGCGGGCAACTCATCCGGAAGACGCCCCTTTCAGGGCAGAGGGGGTCCACACAACCAGGGCGCTAGAGATTCCTTCTCCAGCGCTCCTGAGCAGCGGCCCGATTGCTTTCCTCTGGAAACAGTTGGGGGTCAATTTTCCCAGCACCTACAAGCCTGGCAACTCATCACCATGGATGTATGGGTGCAGAGAGTAATATCCAGAGGCCACCATATCCCATTCAATCTTACTCCCAGACCCGTCAAACAAATCCTCAATGTTCCACCCAGTCAGAGGTAGGTAGCAGCCTTAGAAGTCGAAAAGCTGCTAAGAAAAAGAGTCATCCAGCAATCTCACCAGACCAGAGAGGATCCGGTTTTTACTCGAGGTTCTTTTTAGTGCCAAAAAAGACAGGACTGGAGACCAATCCTGAATCTCATTTTACTAAACAAATTCATAAAACCTCAAAAATTCCGGATGGTCACGGTACAGTCCATCCTCCCCTTTCTAGGGAAGGACAACTGGATGTGCTCTATAGATCTCCAGGATGTGTATTACCACATAAAGATGGACAAATGCTCCCGGAGATTTCTCCGCTTCCAGCTGGGCGCTAATCACTACCAGTTCAGGGTACTGCCATTCGGTCTCTCGACAGCCCCCAGAGGGTTCACCAAATGTATGGCAGTTGTAGTAGCTCATCTTCAACTACAAGGATTCCAGGTGTTTCCGTATCTAGACGATTGGCTCCTACCGCCACAACCAGGAATCTTCTCATTCACAGCCTCTCTTGTACTCAAGGCCTTGCTCTTCACTTAGGGATTACGATTAACATGGAAAAATCTCAAATGTCCCCAACAAAAACACTGGAATTTATTGTAGTGATCTTCGACACAACATTCTGTCAAGCTTCCCTTCCTCCTCACAGGGTCTCAAAAAAAAGAAGCCAGATTCAAGTCCTCCTCCAACAGACTTTTGTACCAGCACACTTTGTACTACAGCTATTGGGATCTATGGCAGCAACCATTGCCTTAGTTCCAGTGGCGATGTTGCACATGAGACTAGTACAGTGGCTCCTTTCATCACAATGGTAGATCTTAACCTATCCTCTCGACCACTTGATATGCTTTACAGATCTTTGCAAGAAAGAAATGCTTTGGTGGATGAAGCCAGAAACAAATCTTTGGTGTCGACCATCCTGCCTTCCCCAGCCCAGGGCTGCGGTGACCATGGACTCTTCCCTGCTAGGGTGGGGGGGCGCATTTCCAGGGAAAGACAGTCCAAGGCACCTGGTCTCCCATGGAGGCCAATTTGAACATAAATGTCCTGGAATTGAGGGCAGTTCTCTTAGTGTTGCAAGTGTTCCATACATCCCTCCCTTCCGGGATCATTGCAATTCAATTGGACAACATGTTAGTCGTCTGTTATATCAGCAAACGAGGCAGAACCAGGTCTTACCCCCTGTGTCGGGAAGCTATGAGAATGTGGCACTGAGTGATAGCTTCCAACCGCTTTCTTATGGCAACGCACATTCCCGGGAGTTCCAACCTTATTACGGGCAATCTGAGCAGGAACATCCTGATGCCTCACGTGTGGTCACTCAGTCCTATAATAGTGGATCAGATCTTCCGCCATTGGGTCAGGCCTTGCTGTGATCTGTTTGCTTCCCCTATAAACAACAAATGCAGAAGCTACTTTGCCCTGATCCCCCCTCAGGGGGGAGTCACAGAGGGATGCGCTCTGATGCACGATTGGCCCCCTGGTCTGCTATATGCCTTTCCCCCGTTTCTCCTCATCCTGAAATTCCTCCAGAAAGCTCAAAGGTTGAGAAGCAAAGTGATCCTCATTGCCCCTTATTGGCCCCGTCACATCTGGTTCCCTTTCCTATGGCCTCATCTAATTCACAGCCCGTGGATTCTGGATCAATCCCAGGGTCTGCTATCTCACCCTCAGGGACTGATTCACCCCAATCTCCACAGCCTCAAGCTCACAGCTTGGTTTGTCTACTTTCAGTGATTGCCAGGTTTCCTGATATTTCATCTTCTGTCCGTGAGATTCTTCTGGCTTCGCACAAACCTTCCACCAGGAAAATTTATTCTAGTAGGGGGGCTAGGTTCTCTACATGGGCCAAAGATCATGACATAGACCCCATAGAGCCTTGGTACTTGACTTTGGTGCTTCAGTCGTTAACCCCTCCTTTCGAACCTTTTAATTCATGTGATATGAAATTTTTGTCTTGGAAGACTGTACTTCTAGTAGCCCTTACCTCAGCGAGAAGAGTATCTGAGTTGCAGGCCTTGAGTGTCGAGAGACCTTACTTGATTTTTCATAGGGAAAGAGTGTCCCTAAGTACTGACCCATCCTTCTTGCCCAAGGTCATTTCTGGGTTTTCAATTAACCAATCTGTTGACCTGCCAGTTTTCTTCCCTCAGTATTCAGATAGTGGGAAATATCTTTTGCATACCCTTGATGTTCATAGGCAACTTCGCTTTTACTTGGACAGAACTAAACCTTTCAGAAAAATGAATCAATTGTTTGTGGCCTTTGCGAGACCCAGATTGGGTAGGCCTGTCTCCAAAATGACTCTATCTTCCAGGCTTATCTACCATAAAAATAAACTGTCTTTACCTTCCAGAATAAAGGCTCATTCGACTAGATCGATGGCTACTTCTGTGGCTTTTCATTCCAGAGCCTGTATGGATGATATTTGCGCAGCAGCCACTTGGGCAAGACCTTATACCTTCATCACTCATTACAAATTGGATTTGGCCTCCAGGGGACGAGCATCTTTTGGTTGGTAATCCGGAATATCCTTTCTTAGGGCCACCCAGGATTGAAGTAGCTGGGTCTCGGTCCTAACATTAAGGAATGAATAAAGATTTACAACATCAGATAAAGAAGTTATGTCTTACCATATTGTTCCATTTGTGTTGTAGATCTTTATTCATTCATTACTTCCCATCCTCCTTCCCCCTGCCTGGACTCCTGGTGGATTTCAGGATTTCATTAGTTAAGGTATTTGCTCAGACAGAGCCTCCTACTGTCTCTTTTATTACTTCTATACTATAAGAGCGGACAAACTCGATCTGAAGACACTATGACAGGGGCATTATGGGTAGGTCTTAGCTGAGAGTTTTTGGCTGGCACAAGCTTGGTAACGGCTGTGTCAGTTCCGAAGACAGAACCGAAGTCCTAACAGTAATGAATGAATAAAGATCTACAACATAGATGGAACGTTATGGTAAGACATAACTACTTTTTCCTCCATTTGTCATAAAATAGCAGGGAGTATTCTAAGAGCTAAACCAGCACGAGAATGGCGAAAAGAGATTCTCCCAATAGATGACTGTGGTTAGGGATGCAGATAACAGGCAAGAGGGGGCTCGAATTTATTAGAGAAAACTGGCAAAGGAACCAAGGTATTGGGAGAAAATAACTAGAAAGGAAAGCTAATAGAATGGGAAGAGGCCAAAAATGTATTTGGACTGCAGGCTAGAGATTGCCTTTCCTATCAAGGATTGATATCAGAGTATAGGCAAAGAGAAAGAAATAGGGGGCTCTTAAATGAAAGACCAGCACTGATAAGAGTTTTTAATAAAATCTAGAACAGAAGCTGCCATTAAAAAAGGAATAATTAGTAGTACATATAAAATATCGGATGGTGCAGTGGTGTAGCTGTTGTGTTGTCGCCTCACAGCAAGAGGCTCTCTGATTCAATTCTTGGCTGGGATGCCTTCTGTGTGGAGTCTACATGTCCTTGCATTCATATGGGTTTCTTCCAGATGCTCCATTTTCCTATCACATTACAAAGACATGCATCCGGAGCGTTTCTCCCCGGGCCTCCACTGAAAATTGGCTTTGTTCCAAGTCAGACTTTTCCGCTAAACAAATGTTAAATAAATTACATGATAACTATGAGAATCAATCAGAGGAGCTTAGAAAGGATTGGGAAGAGAGACTGGATAAGCAGTTCATAAAGACAATGGAGGAATATATGTGTATCTCCCAAATATGCAACAAAGTCTAAAATATTTAGGATCTTTCCTGGATGTCTTTACATAGGTATTTTTATACCCCCAAGTTGACTCCAAAGAATTTTTAATCAGGTGGATAGCAAAAGTTGGAGGTGTGAGGGGCAGGAAAGAGGTGGCTGGGAACAATTTGTTTGTGAGCGTAGTGAGCTGCCAGACTTTAGGTATTCCCTGTGGATCACTGTGTTAGAGATGTTGGGTGAGCAGATTGGATTGACTGGGGAGATGACTTTTTTGAGCTATGATACAGTGTCGGAATTGCCTAGACATAGTAAAGCCTTGCTGAGTCTAATTGTGGTGGCTGCCAAAAAAGCAATTACTAGAAATCAAAGTCTAGATCAACTTTATTAGAAGTAGTGAATATAGTAGTAGAGATAAAACAACTGGAATTGGGATCTTCAGAAAAGGGAAGGAGCAAATTACATAGGAAAACATGGCAGTTGTGGGAACAATATATGCAGAGAAGGAACGAGATTTAAGAGTCAGGAATTGAATGAGCCATATGATGCTTAACTGACAATGACTGGATAGATTATAAGTGATGTATAATGTTTTCAACTACAGCTGTTTCAGTGGTGTCTGTGTTGTATAATGTTTGCAAGTAAAGTGGTGTCAATGTTTGTTTTTCATTTATATAAATGTAAGATTGCCTGTGTGATAATTTAATAAAGACTTTCGGCTTTTTCTGGTTAGGGGTCGCCACAGCAGAACTCCGGTCCGCTCATGATTGGCAGTGGATTTTTACGGTGCCGAGTTGCCAACCTGACTCCCATCCTTCAACGAAGGCAAGTCCATTCACGCTTGCACCTATCTGCATGTCTTTAATGTCATTCGACCGCAGAGAGGACATGCAGGATCCACACAGAAGGCGCTCCAGCCAAGAATCGAACAGGAGGACCTCTTGCTGTGAGGCGACAATACTAACCGCTGCACCACCGTGGCTGCTCATATGTGATAATTTAATAAAGATGTTTATTGGGGGGGGGGAATAATTCCTCCATTTGTACAAACCCAAAATTGTGCCGTATACACAAACAGTTCAGATGCCTCAGTCAGCAAGTTCAAGGCAAAGCTCTAAAACACTCCTATGTACAATTCCCACATACGTTTAAGTGCTATCAGTTCAGCAGGATGGGCAAACTCTGACCCTTGTCTAGGTATAGACAAGGGTCAGAGTTTTCTTTTCCTGTTGAGTTGTAAATACGATACTAGGTTCATGGTTTGTACAACATAGATTTAAGTGAGACAGTCACTCTAACCCAGGACCAAACAAATTAAACACTGCAGACTTTTTAAAAGTCACAACTGCAACATCTAATCATTTAAAACATCTGCAACAAATTACCCCAACTCTATGCCAGTATTGTGCAAATCTATCTAGATGTAACTTGCACTAGCAGAAACATGTCTAAAGCCGAATACAGACAAAAGGTCCTTCTCCCAAACTGTAGTGCTCTCAGATTAGACAGACAATGCCAACACCTCCAGATGTTCATTGTGTTTCACTGTTGCAGTCATTACTCTTGGGTTATCCTGCTGGCAGGCTACCCGCAGTCGGCCTGAATTCCAAAGTCTTGGTCCGGCGTTGGTTGCTGTCGCCTCTTCCCTGACATCAGTGCGCCAGGGGTATAAAAGATGCAGACGACGCCATTTTCTTCAGTCTTTCTTGCCGCGTGGTGCCCAAAGTAAAAGCAGTTCGCAAGTGCTGGTCGGCCGGCTCCTGAGAGTTTCAAAATCGAATTTCAGATCCAAAGTCTTCATTAAAGCTAAGTACCCCATTGGGGAAACTTTTTTCTTGCTTCAGACCGATGTCAGAAAAAGTTAACAATTGTATTTCTTGTGGGAAGCAAATACTTCATAAGGATTTTCATTCTTACTGTATTCCTTGCCTAGGCCCTGATCACGACGTTGCTAGCTGTCGGTTTTGTGCGAGATTTAACCAATGCACTATTAAGCATCTGTACGATTTTGCCTTTCATTA
The DNA here is from genome assembly GCF_019279795.1 of Protopterus annectens. Taxonomy (NCBI): domain Eukaryota; kingdom Metazoa; phylum Chordata; order Ceratodontiformes; family Protopteridae; genus Protopterus; species Protopterus annectens. The sequence goes on from NC_056739.1 coordinate 595,659,453, forward strand.
CTTTGGCCGAAGGTTTAATTATATAATGCCGTCGGAACAGCCAATGACCGGAGTTTATAAAAAGCACAAGGAAAAGAAAAAGGACAGGCATCCGAGGTCCAAAACCGACGACGAGGCTCCCGCTAGGCCAGTCGTCGGTTCGCCGGTTTTCAGTGAGGCCCGCTACCTTAGAGCCACAGGCCGCTACCGACTCCAACGTGGAGCCGACTAGGCCTCTGGATACTCAAGGTATTGAACCCTTGGAAACTTTTCCCTCAGATGGGTCCGGAGCCGCTGAGCAGGCATCGGCTTCTGAGGGTGTTTTCAGACCTACACAATTATATGTCAAGCCTACCTCAGCTTCAAAGACTAAAACAGCTCTAAAGACAAAGAAACAAATACAGCATTCTCCTGGACAGACTTCCATGCCTAAGAAACAGATGCTTAAAATGGCCAAAGACCTAATTACTTTGATCAGGGGTTCCCATCCCCCTCCTGATAAGAGGCCTAGGCAAGAGACAGACTATGACTCTTCTGATCAGGTTTCAATTTCCTCTGACTCCTCTTCTGAACAGGGATACTCTTTTCCTCCCTATGAGGATTCTGATGCTGAAGAATCTATTCCTTCAGCCTCCCCTCCTGAGGATTGTTCTTTTGGGGAAACCCTGCATACCATGAGGGAGCATTTTCACTGTGAGAGCCAAGATTATTCAGAATCTAAGAAAAGGCTCAGAGATTTTCTTTTACTACCTCAGCACAGACCTCTTGCTATTCCACCTGTTCTAGATATTGTAGGTGATGTATTTTCAGAGTCCGGCCTGTCTCCTGACTCTACCCCCTGCACCTGCTAAGCCAAACAGATACTACAGGGTTCCAGACTGTCATAAATTTCTATATAAAAACCCTGCTGCTGACCCAGAAACTATTTCTCAGGGTCCCAGAGGGGTCAAGGCTTCCACTGCAAAAAACCCTGTCCCCTCTGATAGGGATTCTAGGGCACTGGACAGATGGGGGGAAAAAGTTTACACTTCTGCTACCATGGCTGTAAGGACTTTAAATTGTCAGTTTCATATGCTTAAATATCAGGGATACTTAATGTCACTGCTTAAACAGAAAATGTTGACAAATTCTGAATGTTCTGATAACAAGGAAATGCAGGATTTATTGCATGCAGCTGAACAAGTGGGAAAGCATACTTTGCAATGTGGTTTTGATTCACTGGAGGCCTCTTGCAGGGCCGCAGTTACGGGTTCTGTCATTAGAAGGCATGCTTGGTTAAAGGAACAGAATCTGCCTGATCATGTTAAAGCAAAATTATTGGATGCTCCATTACAGCATGATACTTTGTTTGGTGTTAAAGCAGAAGAGGTGTTGAAGAAAATGGAGGATAAAGCGAAATCCATGCAGACAGTTAAGGATTTCCTACAGGTACAGCCACCCAGATTTAGCTGGAACTGGCCAACAAAGAATTGGTCCTTTCCAGTGTCAGACAGGCCACAAAGAGGCAGATACAGATGCCCCAGAGGCAGATCCCAGCCCCAAGGCCTCATACAGGCCTAAACAATGGGGTGCTTTACCTCCAAAAGCTGAGAGGACAAATCACAACCTTACAGGAAACAGTCCCAATGACTTTCCTCTGCCAGAACCAAGCACTTATCTTTTGGCAGCCCCCTTAGAGGGAAAACTAACACTTTTTTCACCAAATTGGCACATGATTACCCAGGACAAATGGGTCTTGAACATAGTGTCCCAGGGCTACACGTTCCACTTTCACACCCTGCCAAGAGCAAAAGGGATGCCAGACCTGCCACACAATCAGTGGGCAGAGGCACAAAAGCAAGTTTCATCCCTCATGGACATGAGGGTCATTCAGCAAGTACCACAACAAGAGCAGGGACAAGGATTTTACTCAAGACTTTTCCTGGTGCCCAGAAAGGACAAAGCCTGGAGACCAATACTGACCTGTCTATTCTAAACACATTTCTGGACATTCCAAAATTCAAAATGTTGACTCTGCAGCAGCTACTGCCCATGCTGGGCAAGAAGGCTTGGCTCGTTACTTTGGACCTAAAAGAGGCATACCTCCATGTCCCAATCAGACAATCTTGCAGAAGATACCTCAGATTCATAGCTGGCTCAATGCACTACCAATTCTCTGCACTGCCCTTTGGCTTATCTACTGCGCCCTGGGTCTTCACCAAAAGCCTGGCACCAGTAATTGCATTTTGCAGACAAAGAGGAATTCAAATATATCCTTACTTGGACGACTGCCTTATTCAAGCAGAGAACAAAGATATTCTACTACAGCATATGGCGTTTGTAAAAAGATTACTAATTTGCCTAGGGTACACAGTAAACAAAAAGAAATCAAAACTAGTACCCTCTCAAGAGATAATATTCCTGGGTGCAAGCTTAAATACAACTGCCCAGATGGCTGATCTCATGCCAGACAAACAAAGACAACTGACGTCTTACTTCAAAATGTTGGCAACAAAGACTCAGTTATCTGCAAGAAAAATTCTGCAGGCTTTGGGCTTCATGGCATCCTGCATTCTACTAATTCCATATGCCAGACTGTATATGAGGAAACTACAGTGGTATCTAAAAAGTGTTTGGAGTCAACATTGCCGCAGCCTGGAAGCATTAATTCCCTGCCTGCAACAGGAGTTTCGATGGTGGGCTCAGGCCTGTCACCACAAGGGACAGCCATTCACTCTATCCACAGCCAGGCAGACACTAACAACGGATGCATCAGATTATACCTGGGGGGCCCACATGGCAGGAAAATGTATTCAGGGCACATGGCCCGCAAGCCAGATGCATCTTCATATTAATCAAAAAGAGATGCTAGTTGTTCAGAATGCCCTGACAGCTTTCGAGGATCTACTTCATCCAGGACAACTACTAATAAAGACGGACAATACTACAGTCATGTGGTACATAAACAAGCAGGGAGGCACACATTCCTACCCCCTCTGTAGACAAGCCATGACTTTGTGGGACACAGCGTTGACTTATCAAGTTCACCTGCAAGCACAATTCCTGCCAGGAAAAATAAATACTCTGGCAGACGAACTAAGCAGAAACCTCATGGATCCCCACGAGTGGAAACTGGATCCACAAGTCTTCAGCATGATAACAAGGAAACGGGGATGCCCAGACATAGATCTATTTGCCTCCCCTCACAACTGTCAACTACAGAAATTCTGCACAAGGATTTACCACAAGCAAGCATGGAAAGTGGATGCTCTATCCTTCAGCTGGAAAAACCTAACAGTATATGCCTTTCCTCCAGTGCCTGTCCTCCCCAAGGTACTCCTAAAGGTCAGACAAGAGAAGCCAAAAATGATACTGATTGCCCCAGACTGGCCATGCCAGCACTGGTACCCAATCCTAAAGAACTTGTCTCAAGAGCCAGCCTGGACATTGCCTCAAACTACTCACTTACTGACCCAACAAAACAGTCAGATCCTGCACAGCCACATCAGTACCTTAAATCTGGCAGCATGGCAGATAATGTAGCCATTCAGAACACGCCACTCTCCAAAGCTGTAATGGATGTTATCTTGGAGGCCAGGAGGCCCAGTACCAGAAAGTCTTATGCAGAAAAATGGAAGAGATTCTGTGCTCGGAACCAGGAACAAGGAATTGACACGTTTGTACCAAATATTACTCAGATTTTACAATATTTAACTGAGATGTTGGGCAAAGGCCTATCCTTTTCATCAATTAAGATTTATGCCTCTGCCATTTCAGCCCATTACAATACGGAACCACCTATCTTTTCTCATCCTTTAATAAGACAGTACCTCAGAGGGGCCAAAAACATAAGACCCCCAAGAAGAGCACCAATACCTGCATGGGACCTAACTTATGTCTTGGAAAAACTCTCACTGCCTCCTTTTGAGCCAGCCTCAACAGCGGATATTAAATTCTTATCCTGGAAAATGGCTCTGCTCCTAGCAATAACCTCTGCAAGACGAGTCTCGGAGTTACAGGCACTCATGGCTCTGGAACCTTTTATCATTTTCCATTCAGACAGGGTTTCTGTAAGGATGAACCCCTCATTTATGCCTAAGGTGGTGTCCAGTGTGGCCCTTAACCAAACCATTCACTTGCCTACCTTTTATCCAAACCCACAGAACAAGGGTGAGAGACTTCTGCATTCTTTGGACATACACAGACAGCTACGCTTCTACTTGGACAGAACTAAAGCTTTCAGAAAGACTGCGCGTTTAGTGGCATATGCTGCAGGATCACAAGGAAAGGCTATCTCTAAACAGACTGTTTCAAAATGGATAAGCCATTGCATTCTTTTCTGCTACTCACAGCATGGAAAAACAGTGCCTAAGGGCATTAGGCCACATTCTACCAGAGCAGCAGCCATTTCAGCAGCCTTCCTCAGAGGAGTACCTACCAAAGACATCTTAGAGGCTGCAACTTGCAGTTCAGTGCACACTTTTACAAAGCACTACCACTTACCTCTCTACTCTAAATCCAGAGCAGGCTTTGCCACTGCAGTTCTGCAGGGCCTCATAGCCTCTCCTAATCCTATTTAGCCCAGCCACCCATCCTCAGCTTTGGGATTCAACCCAAGAGTAATGACTGCAACAGTGAAACAACGATGAACATAGTACAGTTGTGTACCTACCATAAATGTAGATGTTCGAGTGTATTTACTGTTGCAGTCCAGGTTACCCTCCTACCATCCCCCTTTCATTTGCTGGGTCTTATCTGTACTTCTCTATTCTGTACAACCTATGTGATGTATTTGCTTGTAGATGAAGGAAATGTTTACCTTATTGCACGCATGTATTTGGCATAATCTGTTTAGCCTACCCTTTTGGGGGCACCTGATATCTGGGGCAAGAAAACCCTGAAGAAAATAGCGTCGGCTGCATCTTTTATACCCCTGGCGCACTGACGTCAGGGAAGAGATGACAGCAACCGACGCCGGACCAAGACTTTGAATTCAGGCTGACTGCGGTAGCCTGCCAGCAGGATAACCCAAGAGTAATGACTGCAACAGTGAATACACTCTAACATCTACATTTATGGTAGGTACACAACTGTACTGTCTTCTGTCTCAACACACTAGAACCCTCAGTATACCACTACAATATCCCACAACTTAACAATGACAAAATTCTCATTTTGTTTATAAACAGCCCACTCAAAAGTATTTGCATTGTTGCCATCTACATATCACCAGGAAATGATGTGTCTACTGGTGATGACTTTTTATCTTGAGTAAATTCAACTATCTCTCATTGATCCTTTATCTTAGGAGACTAACCATTGAATGGCACCATGGTATTCCTGATGTCCTTAACCTCCATACCTAATGTTAACTATTTTAGATTTTCACAATTAATCAACCCCACAAGATAAAATAAAACCAGCAACAAGGAATCCATATTTGACTGGATTGTCATCTCTGAACCAAGAAACATTGTACGTTCTAGTACTCTTTCTTTTGAATGATCCACCCAACCGTCTATGTCATAAGAGGTCCTAGACACAATGTTAGTAAACAACCTAACTTCAATAAAGCAACCTATACCACAAGTCTAAAACTGTGCAGTAGACCACTACTAAAACCCTTACAGCTTGACAAAGCCCGCAATCCATTACAGTGTCATATTCCTCTCCATCCTAAATAGCCAAAGAGGAGTAAAGAGTAAACCCATCCCTTGCACAAATCCAGTCAACTAATGAGGGATAAAGACAAGGCCTTTAAAAAAACATGACTCTCGCACGGAACTGCTTATAACATACAAATCTTTAGGCACCTAAGAAGCCTAACAAAATCACAAATCATCTCCGACAAAAACATAATTTCCAGTATCTTCAAAATTAACATAGAAACAAGCCTAAACTTTTATGGAGAACCATAAATAATCTTCACCCAGCAAAACCCCCTCAGCCAAATCCATTTCTAAGTATCCCATCTGTAAGCCTACATCCAAATGTAATACATGGTTCATAAACATGTTCTGTCTCTCTTAAAAATCTGCACTATACCTAATCTACCCGAAAACCGTCAACAATAACTATAAAAAGACTTTAACCTACATCATTTTTGCAGTGGATAATCCACTACAAAATATCTAAAAATATCTAAAGATAGCAGCCAATGCACTGGCATAGTTTGTATCCATCCTTATTAACAGATCTATCCGAGAGACATACATGCCTACCATTTGGAAACAATCTTTCCTTATTTCCCTTACACAATTTAAACCACTGGTTTGAACTTTCTATATCAGCCGGTAGCCATCCTACCCTCATTGTCAAAAATCCTAGAAACATGCATCCCCTGTCAGCTATTCACAAACCTCACAGACTCTGATCTCCTATCTTATACCCAGCATGAATTCACTCCCAATCATAGTACGACCACAGTTTTACTTAGATTTCAGAACCACATAATTGTTTTGTAGAAATGCTGGCAAACTTTCCTAGATGTTGCCAAAGTATTTGCTATCATATCTCATCAAATTCTCTTAAAACAAGCCATTCCTGTAATGTGGTTTCATAGTTATCCCTCAAACAGATCTCAGGCTGTAAAGTGGCAAACTCCCTCCCATCCTGCCAGTATCAGTAAGTGCCTCAGAAGGGTTAATTGTAGGTCCATTCTGCTTCACCATTTTCATCAATGATCTGCATTCAACTAGCAAGGAAGCTACCATCACAGAATATGTTGTTGACTCTACTGTTATCTGCTTCTTCCCTGTAGGAGCTACAGTATTTAAGCAAAGCAGCTTTCAGTACTATTGAAACATGCCTACAAAACTCTGTTACTACTTAATCCACTAAAAACTAAAAAGACTGAAGTAGTGCTGTCTAAAATTACACGAGCGTCATCACTTCATCTAACACACCACAAGAAATTGTCATCCAAACCAGACTTGTGAGACTAATACAAACTGAAATTCAGCCATCTTATTCATACTTTGGCAGTAAAACTTGTCAAAAACAGGACTTCTCTAAAGAAGAAAGTGCTACCTGTCACCAGCAGAAAGCCACTAGCCAGTGTCTACCATCTCCCAGGTCTACCTTATATTATACCTCTTACATTTTCACAGATCAGTATTATTCTCAGTTAAAAAATAACTTGAACAATGCTTTAATAGTCTCAAACAGAACTAAATTGCTTTCTCTTTTAAAAAAATTCCCATAACCTCATTTGTAAGCCTTGAAACTATCATTTTGAAATCTAGTAGAAAAATACACACCTGATAAAAATATCCATTCTATGGGTAAACTACTGCTTCTCGCTTTGAAATTCCAAAATGTAGTTGGAGACTCTCTACTGTAGATGTTCTTCGTCTTCCCTTGCTGCAGTCCTGACTATTGGGTATAGTCCGCGTCCCAGTCGGCCCGAATACCAGAGTAGGCTGACGCCGGTCATGGCGCTTTAGACTGACGCCAGTACGCCAGGGTACTAATGCGCATGACCGACGGCATTTCAGTCTTTTTGCCGCATGGTCGATGCAGAAGCAATTTAGGTTGGCGTTCTGAGATTTTCCGAAACCGGAGTTTCAGACCGAAACAGAGTTGGTGAGCACGACGTTGTTGGTTGCCGCTCTTGTGCTAGATTTAACAAGCGCACTATTAAGAGGAGGCTTGATTGTGCTAGGTTAGTGTTTGGGAAGCGTTGCAATTATAATATGCCGTCGGATGCTCCGACCGCTTCATCCAAGAAGCGCAAGGACAAAACAGTGAAGCCTAGGGGTGAGGAACCGGCAGTCCGGACGCCGGTTCTTTAGAAGGCTCAGGGGAGCTAGAGGTTTTGCCAGGAGTCTCTATGGAGTCTCAGGCAGATACTTTACTGTTACAGGATGTGCCTCTCAGGAGGTAGGCCAGGCTGAGGGGCTTCTCAGGTAACTGTTCTTCCCTCTCTTCCCAAGGTAGTTAGGGCCTCTCCTTCTGTTGCCAAGGCTTCTTTTAGAGGTAGGCCAAGTTCAGCTTCCGTCGGGGCTTCTCCTAGCATTTCGGGCTCTGTGCCTAAGAAACATATGCTTAAAATGGCAGAAGATTTGATTTCTCTGATTAGAGGTTCTATGCCCCCGCCTGATAAGAGGCCTAGGGTGGAACAGGAGTTTGATAGTTTTGAACAGTGCTCACAGGCTTCAGCTTCTGTGGAAGACTTGCAAGAGTTTCCTACTTATTCTGATGTGGATGTGGATGATTCCACTCCTACAGCCTCCTGAGGATTTTTCATTTTCAGAGACTCTTCATTCCATGAGGGAGCACTTTAAATGGGAAGGCCAGGATTACTCTGATTCCAGGAAAAGGCTTAGGGAATTCTTGTTTTTACCCAAGCATAGGCCCTTAGCTATTCCACCTGTGTTGAATGTGGTGGAGGATGTTTTGCAGAGGCTTCCTGAACCCTGACTCCTTGCCTCCTGCTCCTGTTAAGCCTGATAGGTATTATAGGGTGCCCGCAGCTCATAAGTATTTGTTTAAGAGTCCCAGAAACTGTTTCTCAGGGCCCCAAAGGTGTTAAAGCTTCTGTGGTTAAAAATCCTGTACCCTCTGATAAAGAGGCTAGGGCTTTGGATAGGTGGGGTAAGAAAGTATATACTTCTTCCACTCTAGCCATGAGGTTGAATTGTCAGTTTCATATGCTGAAATATCAGAATTATCTCCTTTCACAATTGAAATCTAAGGTGGATGCTTTGGCGGAAGGTATTGAGTGTAAAGAATTGCTGGATTTGGTTCATGTGTCTGAACAAGTGGGTAAGCATTCTTTGCAGTGTGGTTTTGATGCTGTTCAGGCCTCCTCGAGGGTGGCTGCTACTAGTTCTGTTCTTCGCAGACATGCCTGGTTGAAGGATCAGAATTTAGCTGAGCATGTTAAGACCAGGATTTTGGATGCTCCTTTACAGTCGGATGTGTTGTTTGGACCGCCTGTGGAAGCAGTTTTAAAGAAAATGGAGGACAAAGCTAAGTCTATGCAGACGGTTAAAGATTTTTTGCAGGTGCAGCCGGGTGGACATATCCTGCTTATGGTTCCCAGTCTAGGGGTAGGCCTAGACGTGGTAGGGGCAGGGCTCAAGGTTCGTTTAGGCCTAGATCAGACAGTTCACCTGCTCAGACTTCTGGTGAGGGCAGGGTCAGTCCTTTCGTAAGCAGAACCAATGACCTGCCTTTTCAGCTGCCAGTGGATTCTCTGGCAGCTCCTTTGGGAGGAAGATTGTCTCTTTTCAAAGAAAATTGGGATTTAATCACTCAAGACAGATGGGTGCTGGATATCATTCATCACGGTTACAGATTTTATTTCCACACAATGCCCCTTTCAAAGGCATGCCAGATGTTCCTCCTCCACAAAGAAAAGAGGCTCACAAGCAAGTTTCTCAGTTACTCCAGATAGGGGCCATTCAGCCAGTCCCTGTATCAGAAAGGGGCTTCGATTTTATTCTCGCCTGTTCCTAGTACCAAAGAAGGGGAACATGTGGAGACCAATTTTGGATTTATCTATCCTCAACACTTATCTGGACATTCCCAAGTTCAAGATGTTGGCGTTACAGCAACTGTTACCTCTGCTGGGCAAGGATCACTGGATGGTAACTTTGGATCTCAAGGAAGCTTACCTTCATGTGCCTATAAGGCTAAGTTGCAGAAAGTATCTGCGTTTCAACTGGAGATTTTCATTATCAGTTCTCTGCATTGCCCTTTGGCTTATCTACTGCCCAGAGTATTCACAAAGGTTCTGGCTCCAGTGATAGCTTACTTCAGGCTTCAAGGCATTCAAATCTATCCTTACTTGGACGACTGCCTGATTCTGGCTCAAGAAAAGGAAGACCTTCTACAGCATCTGGAATATGTCATAGCAGTGCTAAGATGCCTAGGGTATTCTGTGAACGAAATAAAGTCCAGTCTAGTACCCTCTCAAGACATGTGCTTTCTGGGTGTGAGACTGAATACAGCAGCCCAGATGGCCTTTTTAACCCCGGACAAACAAAAGAGTCTGTCACTTTACTTCCATCAACTATCTCATCAGTCCGCTGACTGCAAGGACAGTCCTTCAAGCATTAGGGTTCATGGCATCTTGTATTCTGGTGCTTCCCAATGCCAAACTGCATATGAGGAAGCTGCAATGGTATCTCAAAAATGTATGGACACAGCACTGCCAAGATTTCGACACTGTCATTCACATAATGCCTTGCCTTCGAAAGGAATTCTTGTGGTGGGCTCAGGAATGTCACCTAAACAAGGGACTCTCTGTGACCCGCCAGAGGCGAGTCAGATTTTAACGACAGATGCCTCGGACACTGCTTGGGGAGCTCATCTAAATGGAAAGTGGATACAAGACAAGTGGCCTGCCAGACTACAGCATCTACATATCAACATGAAGGAGATGTTAGCAGTCCAGTTTGCATTGATGGCGTTCAAGGAGTTACTTCTTCCAGGGCAGGTGTTGATTCTAACAGACAACACAACTGTCATGTGGTACATCAACAAGCAAGGGGAACACATTCTTATCCTCTATGCAGGCAAGCAATGATTTTATGGGAGACTGCTAAGCCTGCAACTGACTCTTCAGGCAAGGTTTCTGCCAGGAACACAGAACTCCCTAGCAGATGTATTAAGCAGACAAATCATGGATCCCCACGAGTGGAAACTGGATCTTCATGTATTTCAGAAATTGACAGTGTCATGGGGAACTCCAGACATAGATCTGTTCGCTTCTCCACTAAACCACCAGCTGCCAAAGTATTGCACAAAGGGGTTTCATCACTCAGCTTGGAAAGTGGATGCTCTGTCTTTCAGTTGGAAAAACCTTCATGTCTATGCCTTTCCACCTCTGCCTCTTCTTCCAAAGGTATTATTAAAGGTCAGACAAGACAGGCCAAGGATGATTTTGATAGCTCCAGATTGGCCTCGGCAACACTGGTACCCACTTCTAAGGAGTCTTGTAAAGAAGCCTCCATGGCCTTTACCTCTGATTCCTCATCTGTTATCTCAGAAGGACGGTCATCTGCTCAATGTCAAGCTTCAATCTCTTCATCTCACAGCTTGGCATATTCTGTGTTGAAGCACAGCAGGTCTCAGCTTCCTCAACAAGTTTTAAATGTGATTATGGAAGCTAGAAGGCCTAGTACTAGGAGAGTGTAGAAAAATGGAAGAGATTTTATTTTGGAGTACAGCAAAGAATTTGGAGATTTCAGAGCCTAATTTGAGTGTGGCTCTTCAATATCTTACTGAATTATTGGACAAAGGTTTGTCCTTCTCTTCCATAAAGATTCATGCTGCAGCAATTTCAGCTCACTATGATTGTGACCCACCTTTGTTTTCGCATCCTTTGTTCAAGCAGTTTCTTAGAGGGCAAAGAATATAAGACCCCCAGAGCTCCTACTCCTGCTTGGGATCTCAATTTTGTGTTGGAAAAACTTACTCTACAACCTTTTGAGCCTGCAGCTACTGCTGAATTGAAATATTTGTCATGGAAGACTGCTTTTCTGTTGGCTATTACTTCTGCAAGAAGGGTGTCTGAGTTGCAGGCCCTTATGGCAGTGGAGCCCTTTTGGTTTTCCATAAGGACAGGGTTTCATTACGCACTAATCCTTCCTTTATGCCTAAGGTGGTTTCTAGTGTGGCTTTAAACCAAACTATTCATTTGCCTACTTTTGCAGATCCTCAAAATAAAGGGGAAAAGATTTTGCACACTTTAGATGTACACAGGCAATTCGTTATTATTTGAGCAGGACTAAGAATTTTAGGCAGTCTCAGCAGTTACTTGTTTCTTTTGCTTTGAGTTCACAGGGCAAGCCTGTGTCAAAACAAACTATTTCTAGGTGGATTGGCTTTTGCATTGCATTTTGTTATTCCCATCATGGCAAAGAGGTTCCAGCTGGGATTAGGCCTCATTCCACTAGGGCTACTGCCACTTCAACAGCATTTCTAAGGGGTGGCAACTAAGGATATTCTGGAAGCAGCTACTTGGAGTTCAGTGCATACTTTCTCTAGGCATTATCACCTGCCTATATACTCTAAGACTAGGGCTGGTTTTGCCACAGCTGTTTTACAAGGCATGTTGTCAGCTCCTGCTACTTTATAATTTGCCAGCCTCCCTTACCTCTGCTTTGGGATTCTACCCAATAGTCAGGACTGCAGCAAGGGAAGAACATAGTACAGTTTTGTACCTACCATAAATGTAGATGTTCGAGGATTCCCTTTGCAGTCCAATTTACCCTCCCTCCTTCCCTCTGTGTTTCGGGTGGTTGTGTAGGTGAGTTTACATGCTTATATTTTTGTACATATTGTTGTATCTATTGTACATGTTTTTGGTGCAGGTTGTTTTGGGACTTGTCTTTTGGGTCTTCTGACATCTGGGGCAAGAAAGACTGAGGAAATGACGCCGGTCATGATTAGTACCCTGACGTACTGACGTCAGTCTAAGGCGCCATGACCGACGTCAGCCTTATACTCTGGTATTCGGGCCGACTGGGACGCGGACTATACCCAATAGTCAGGACTGCAGCAAGGGAATCCTCGAACATCTACATTTATGGTAGGTACAAAACTGTACTTTGTGTCTCAAAATTATGGAACAAAATCCCCCTCCCACTTGGGATTGATTGAAGACCATAACATTTTAAAACACAACTACAAATGCTAACAAACAACAGGAACAAGTTCCACCAGGATTTATTAAAAGCACAAAATCTCTCTCTCTGACGTCTCGGCCAAAAGCCTTCAAGGAGAAACAACTACAAATGCACCTGAAACCATCCTGGCTCTGCTACTGAACACTAACTCCTAGCTAACCCCATTACCTCATAGTGCCTTCCATTGTTCTCTCGCTATATATATATATATATATATATATATATATATATATATATATATATATATATATATATATATATATATATATATATATATATATATACACACACACACACACACACACACACACACACACACACACACACACATACTGGCCAAAGCATTTGCTTCTCCATTGTTTTTTTTTTTTGTTTTTTTTTTAATGCAGAGTCCAGTTGATGGACATTCCTAGAAAGTTCATTACATCCCAATTTGGACCATGTTAAGCTGGTTCTTCTTAACTATAAATTTCAGCAACAGATTACTTAATCTTGAGGCTTTCCTGAATTTGGAATGTATCCATGTCTGTGTAATTACTGAGACTTCATTTAAATGTAAAGAAAGCTCTCCCTGCATACCCTGATTTTGCTTCTGCCCTGCCTATTGTGGCATCTCTATATTTGTCAAAGATCATATTATGTCTACACAGATTCAAAGAGACTCATAAACAGAGTTAACAGTTAGCTATAGCACCATAAATAAGACAAAATAGCAATTTATGGCCTGCTGCAAGACAGTCCCCATTACTCCAGATGATTTTGCTGGTTTCCTGAATGTACTTGAAAAGGTCCCTAATAAGATCTCCATTATTTTGGGGGATGTTATCCTGCAACTAACTTGAGCACCTACACCTCCACTGGTAGGTTCGCCCAGAAATTCTTGGGCTTGGGTAACAAACCTCTGGAACAGATGTTTAATAAACCCAACAGATGGCATAACATTCTAAATCTTGTCCTCACAAATGTAGTCTGTACATGTACTAGTCCCTTTGTTTCTCTTTCCTCAGTTAACCGATGGACCGTAAACTTGTAACTCTTGCCTTTAAAGTCCCCAAAACCAACATCTCTGAATTTAAGGACTTCAAATGAGCAAGCTTCATACACTTTGATAATGAACTCTCAAAATTTACCTCTGACTACATCAGTGCAGATGCTAACAGAGCAGTCGGCTTCAAAAAGGAGTTCTACAGTCACTTCCACAAAGGCATCGAATTAGTACTCTCAACCAGGGCAAAATACAATGGGAGATTCAAAAACAAACCACCCTGGTGATCTACCAGTATGAATAATCTTCACAAGAGAGAAAACTCCTAAAATCATGAAGCAGATCAAAAACTTATCATAACAAGGATAGTTTGAAAAACAGTACTAGAGAAATGAAAAATACTATTAGAATTAGTGAAGTAACTATGACCCTAGGTTAACTTCTTGTAGAAAAGGATAGCTAAAAAAAGTCTTTCGGCTTTTCCCGGCTAGGGGACGCCACAGTGGAACTCCGGTCCGCTAATGATTGGCAGTTGTTTTTACAGTGCTAATTTGCCAGCCCGATGCCCAACCTTCAAAGAAGGCACACCCATTCACGCATGCACCTTACCTGCTTGTCTTTAAACGTCACTGGACCGCTGGGAGGACATGCAGATTCCACACAGTAGGCGCTGCAGCCGAGAATCGAACTGGAGAACCTGTTGCTGTGAGGCGACAACGCTAACCACTGCACCACCATGGCCTACAAGTCCTTTATTAGTTACATAAGGAAATAAGGAAAAGTATCCAGAAATGCTTAGAACTTATTCTAAACAGCAAAAAGGTTTAATGCAAACTTCACTCCCCAAAACAGCTATCCAAACTCCATTTATACCAGAATATCTTACATTCCTATTATCACCAAGGAGTATGTTCTGAAGGTACTATAAAGACCAGAAATACTTCCCCCATGGAACTTGACAGCATGCCCAGATGTTTAATAAATAGCACCAAACATGCCTTCTTGAATCTCTCCTCAAATTGTTAAGCTTAGCCGCTATATTTGCTCCTGAATTATGGCACATAGCAATGCTTATACCCTGCCACAAGGGTAGCCTTGTCGTAGACCCTGTAACTATAGACCCATCAGCCTTTCAAGGCTGATCTGCAAAGCTGTGCAGCATATCACAACTCATCAATTATGATACCAAAAGTCATGTTAGGCTAGACTGGTATTAGTTTGCTTCATCGGAGGGATAGTCTGCCTACTGAATCTAGTTAACGTCTTTGAGATAGTCACACAGGCTGTTGTTAGTGGTCATGCTTGTTCACACAATGTGTTTTGATCTAGCCAAAGCTAAAACATTTTATTGAAATACTAGTAATAGTTATAGTTTGTTTTTGTTTAACTGGGTAATTGAGCTGATTTTGAGATCATTTTCAATCAAAACCCACACAAAAATGGTAAAAGTAGTACAGCAAAACACGAGTTCAGAATAACTTGTGAAATTAAAAATAGGGATGAGTAAATGTCAACAAATTATTTTATCCTGTGTAAACAGTGTAACTACAGGTTTTATTTAAGTTGCAGAAAATTCTCAAGTTATATAATAATGGGTATATATAAGAAGTCCATACGTAATCTTTAGTAAACAATAAAGAGGAGTAGGCAAAAGGTAAATGAGCACAGTGATAATTGGAGGTTAGCAGAAAAACAGATGTGTAATTGTAAAAGATTGGAAAGGGGAGAGAGAAGTTTTTGTATGGAATTGCATTTATAAATAGCATTTCCAGTAATTCTGACATCTTATAAAATGTTCAGAGAAAGATCTGAAAATAGAGATGGTAAATAATAGCAGCAGCATGTTAAAGACTGTTAGGCTGAAACTTGTTCGCTGCACTAGGATGGCTATGATCTTGAGTAAGGAATGCAGCTTGCTAAGAGAATGAAACATTAAAAAATTCATCAGTCTAATAGAGTACTATTGCCTATACTATTATCTATAGAGGGATATTTTCTTTTGCGAGAGAGATTGTGACTTGTAGACAAAATGCAGTGGCCTGTCTTCACCACTGAAGAACAAAACGTCTGAATAAGTAGAACGTTAATGAATGTCAGGATATTTTTTCTCTCCATTGTACCCCTACTGCCTGTCGACATCAGACCCTCTCTTGGTCCAGTAGGGCATTCATTATCATCATCAAACAAGAAGGTTTATATAGGTTCATAGGTTAGTACTAGGCTATCAGCCCTAGGGCCTATACAAGCCTAGCCATAACAATTCCCTGAATATTTCTTCCCACATTATTTACTTTCCTGGACCCCTGTCTAGCAGGGCGACTGACTTGATCCCTGGGGTGAATTTCCTTTCTCCCATCCAATCGTCAAGGTTCCTCTTGAAGAGGTCCAAAGAGGCACTCTGCTTGACATGTATGGGCAATCTATTCCAGAGTCTGGGGAGTCTCTGGGTCAGGAACCTATCCCTCCAACATGTTTTGTTTATTGTTATGACAAGGTTTAGATCCCTGAGCGTAGCTCTGAGGGATTGAGATTTCTTAAGTGTAGCATGTCCAACAGCTCTGGGTTTGACATGGCCTTGTATGTTAAGCAGAGATTGCCTCTGAGTAGACGATATATGCAGAGTATAGCTGGAGTTTTTAAGGGTCAGCATAGGGCATCTGCTTTAGGCCTGTGATTCTTTTAGTGAGGTATTTCTGAGGCCTTTCCAGTTGTTGCAGATGTCTTGAGAGGTACATACCAAATGGGGCATTGTATTCTATAATGGGTCTAATGAGGGATGAGTACAGGACAATGACCTCCTTTTTCTGGATGAAAAGCCCTTAGTGATGAGGTGTGCCACATAGAAGGATTTCCTGACTGTTCTGGCGATGTGGTTATCGAAGGTGAGACCACTGTCCACCTGTGTCCCTAAGTCTCTTATCACACTTTCTGTGTTTAGTGTACTGCCACCTATATGGTAATTCATGGATACATGTTTTTCCCAAAGGGATAACAATACATTTCTTGGCATTGAGCTTGAGCCCATGGCTCTGGCACCAAGCATCTGTTTCTGTAAGGCCCTTTTGTAGAGTATCCACATCATTTGGGGATTCAATAATGGCTCCCAGTTTGCAGTCATCTGCAAATTTTGTTAGCCAGAGTCCCTTAGTGTTGACCTGTACTTAAGAGAAGTAGATGCCAAACAAGAGCGGCCCCAGGACTGAACCCTGAGGTACTCCACTTGTCACTTGTCTGGAGCTGGATTTGGAGTCGGCTACTTTTACAGTGTGGGTTCTATCAGTAAGCCATTTAGCAACCCATTGGGTGACATAGGGATTAATGCCCAACTTAGTAAGTTTATCTATGATTCCAGAGTGGGGATGGTGTCAAAGGCCTTGGCAAGGTCTAGATAGGCTGTGTGGACCACCTTACCCTTGTCCATGGCTCTGGAGACTGATTCAAAGAAGTCAATCAGGTTCAGGAGACAAGATCGGCCCTTCACAAACCCAAACTGGGTGGGGTCCAGTGTTTGAAGGTTGCCAATGTCTTTGTTTATAAGTTCCATGATAATACTCCATGGCCTTGCAGATAAGGCTTGTCAGACTGATGGGACGGTAGTTTCCGGATCCAAGGTGGATCCCCCTTGTGGATTGGGATAACTATAGCTCTGCCACTCAGTGGGCCGAAACCTGAGGTGAGGCTATGATTAAACATGACACTTAGGTGAGGTGCCAGTTCATATTGTAGTTCATGTAGTACACAGCCCGGGATGTCATCTGGTCCCATGGATGCTGTATTCTTGGCTTTAGAGAGTGCGTGTACCTGTGTGGTTATTACTGGAATTTGGCAATCTTCCGGTATCGAGATGGGCCATTTAGGGGGGTGAGAGGAGGGTGAAGTTGGCACTGAATCGATCTGCCAGGATATTGGCAATATCCTTCGGATCAGTATATTTAATGCCATTCTGTTTTAGCTCAGAGCAGATCTGAGCATTTCCATTTAGATTCTTGACATAGTTATAGAATGCTTTGTGGTTGTCTTTGGAATATTTGGCAATTTTATTTTCGTAACTAGCTTTGGAGGATTTTATGAGGCATCTCAGTTTCTTACGGAGGCTAGTGAGTGAGTTTTTTGCATCCTGGGATTTTCCTCTTTTCTGCAAAAGCTTCTTCCTTTTATTGTAAAGTTTGTTTATGGCAGGGGACCACCAGATTGGCTTCTTTTTTGGATGAGAGCATTTTGATTCTATTTGGGATGGCACGATTCATGCATGAGTGGATGTGCTCGTACAGTGCCTTAGTGTAGGATTCAGCAGTTGAACTTTCAGTTCCTGCTGCATGGGTGTCATGAAGTTTGTCACTTCTGACTTGAGTAGCATGAAGTTGGCTTTAGAGAAGTTTTTATGGTGGTTTCTTTACTGGGGTGGGGGTGGGATGTAGATGTTAAGGGTGATTAGCTTATGGTCAGACCTGACTAATGAGGGGTGACCATAGGTATGGAGCATTGATTTCCATGTTGGTAATGACCAGGTCTAGGATATTGGAGCCCTGGTGGGACTATGGATTAGTTGATCCAGGGCGTTGGAATTTATGAATTCCAAGAACCAAGTTGTGCAAAGGTGTTGGGACATGAGTAGTTTTCCCAGTTAATGGCAGGGTAGTTATAATCACCCAGTATTAGGGTGTTTGGTTCTATCTTAATATTTTCCAGTATGTTTAGAAAGGTGTAGTGAGAATCTTGGGGTATGGTGGGGATCTGTAGCAAGCTACAATTTGGATTGCAGTCTTACCTAGTGTTAGTTGCACTTGGAGAATTTCAGACACATTGTGTTGGCCAACTAGCCTGGTGGTGTGAATATCCTTGGTGAATATTGACACTCCTCCACCTTTAGTGTTTCGTCCTGGTTTGAAAAGTGTGGTAAGAGTTGTAGCCTGGTATTGCAGGGGTGCTCTCTGGAGCCTTGAACCAGGTCTCAGTTACTGCACAGATATCGATGTTCTCCATTTTTAGGAGTGCCTCGAGAGAGTGCATTTTGAGGTTTAGACTTCTAGCATTGAGTAGCATTACCTTCAGATTTTGCATGCTTGTACCGGTTATGGTGGTGGTTTTGTCCTTTGAAGCTTGCCTAAAAAAGGCACTATAGGGTGGCAAGAACCTTAGCCAGTAACCTGAATCCCAGGGGCGACAGGTGCAGACCATCTCTGGCAAAGCATCGTGGTCTGTCAATCATGTCATCCCAGGTAGACAGATACTGGATCCCCTTTGAATGACACCATAAGCTTAGCCAATTGTTGAAGTCAATCATTTTATCCTTATATTGTGGTATCATTCTGGGCAAAGGCAGGATGCTACTCAGGGCTAGGGTCATACCTGCCTGGGCCACATGATCCGAGAGCTCTTCCATGTCTCTTTCATGTAATCCAGGGAGGTATCTCAAGTCATTCACTCCAACATGGACAATGACAGAGTCATATTTGTACTTGTTGTGGAGTGACTTGAGTGCATGCATTATGTGGCGGATCCTGGCACTCGACAGGCAGCTGACTGTAACTTTCTCCTTATTCAACCCGGTGAGAGGGACATCAGTGTGCCGGACTATAGAGTCACCTATGACTAAAGTGTTAGGTACATTGTCTTGCCTTAGGGCTGTTGCTGGGTGGCACACTGGTGTTGTGAACTATGTGACACATTTGTGATTGGTGTTTGTTTGCTTCAGCTTCAGAGGTCTTTGTTGCTTGGGCAGGTTACAGTTAAGGGCCTCTGCATATGTGGATTTAGTGTTGCTATATGTGGGTGTTGGTGGTGGGTTTAGAAGGGCTATGTGTTGCTTGAGGTGTAGTGTGGGTGTTAACCTTCTCCTCTTGACTGTTTAGCACAATCTTGGGTGGAGAGAGCTTTGCTTCCATTTTGGCTATATAAGTGCATCTCTCACAGGTTGTAGTGTTGGGTGGTAGGAGGAGAGGGTTGTCTGTGTACATGAGGCAATCGCTGCATTGCCCCAGTATGCCCAGATTCACCAGGTGGACAGGAGAAATCACTGGAAGCTGACCCTTGGACATGCCTGGTTTGGGGCTTTTTTTCTTTGTAAAGTAGGCTGTTTCCTTAGCAAGGTACTTTGCAATTATAGGCTGTTTAGTGCCTACTATTAATTTCTCCTTGTTAACAAGGAGAGTGCAGTGTTTGTATGAGTTTAAGTCTTCCTAGTGCTTTCCAGCAGGTATTAGAGAAAGTGCTAGTCACAGGGATGCTTAAAGGTAAGATTGAAAAGAATGCACTCTGCAGTGTGCACTAGAGAAGTTAGATGTGAAAGTAGATAACTTGAGATGTTAAGTTGTCTATCTCGCCTTCATTCTTGCTGGATGGGTTCGGAGCCGATCTCTGCTCCGACTCGGCCACTCTAAAAGCTCGAGAGTTGGTTCCACCGGCTCGAGGCTCCCCTTATATCCCACAATGCTAGGCGTGAGTTACCTCAGATCTCGTTTGCCGCTACAGCGATCGAGGTGTTGGTTTTCTACCGGCTTCTTGGTAAGTGACTTTCTAGTAAAGTTAGTGTATTTAAACCCCTTTAATTTTAATTTTAGTACTGGTTTCCCTTTTTTTAGTGGAATACTTTCCCTTTTCTCTTTAAAATTTCGTTTTTTCCCCACAAGAACTTATAAGTTCTTCCCTCGGGCCTTCAGGCCTTCTTCTTCCATTCCCTAGTGGTGTGTGTGTGTTGTTTATCTTAATTTTAAACCTAGATAGTTGGTTTATTTTTGAGTTTAAAATAAGACAGGGTATAATCAGTGTGTTTGACTGGGTGTGTGTGATTACACTTCTAAATGTCTAAAGAATCAAAGGTCTCAGGCTTCAAGAAGTGTGATGCGTGCTGTCAGAAAATGTCTCTGACAGACGGTCACACTTCTTGTGTCTACTGCCTGGGACCTTTGCACCTGCAGGACTCCTGTGCTGTTTGCCACGGCTTCAGTCCCAGGGTCCTGCAGGAAAGAAAAAATAAATTGATTTTAAGAGGTTTATTCAAGCCTGAGGATTCCCTTACTGTCTCTTCAGGGAAGCCCTCCAAGGCTTCTAGGTCCTCGGCTCCAGCTACTGAGCCGAGACCTAAGGCTACTAAACCTCCAGCTACATCGGCTCCGGCTGGAGCCGATGAGTCTCAGTCCACAGTTTCTGTGGTTCCGCTGGAGCCG
Organism: Protopterus annectens; assembly: GCF_019279795.1. NCBI lineage: Eukaryota > Metazoa > Chordata > Ceratodontiformes > Protopteridae > Protopterus > Protopterus annectens. The sequence continues at coordinate 595,680,200 of NC_056739.1, forward strand.
AGGTATTAGAAATTCCGACCAGACCTTCAGAGCCGACATCTAGGAAGAGGTCTAGGTCACCATCCCTTGGCTCTGTTCATTCGGCTCCAGCATCTCCCCTGCTGTCTGAACGGAGCCATAGATCTCACTCCTCTAGGTCATCGAGGCTGTCGGATCATGACCTTCAGAGGGTAGTGAGTCGACTTCTTAAGTCCGAGGCACTGGCCCAGATGCTTCAGAGCCCGACTCATCAGTCGATGCCTGCCCCTGTCCAACAATATGTTCCTCCTCCGACTCCTTTGAGCTCGGAGCCGGGTCGTGTCGGAACCGAGACTGTGGTAGGCCGAGCCGATACAATTGTCTTCGGCTCCATCGCCGGCTCCGATTTCTTCCTTAGAAGAATCTCGGCCGGACTTCCATCATCGGCTCGAGGGGTGAGTAGCATCGGACCATTGTCCGACCGCTCCCTCTCGGGCCAGGAGTTCGGCTCCGACATCGGCCTCGAGCCATCACTGTCGGTGCCGAGGGAGGCTTTTAGCTGAGCGGGACCTCTGGCTCTGCCTGACAGGGGTGCTCGAGGTCATGGAGTGTGTTAGAACCTGGTTCTACCCACAGTCGGCTCCGGCCCCCTCTTCGGTGCCTCAGGTCAAGTCGACTCACTCCCTCATCCCGGACCGCAGAGAGCCAGCTCCTCAGGAATCCCCTGTGGGGATCTCATCCTCTTCCGAGACCTCTCCTGATTTGGCAGAAGAGCTCCCTTGGAAGAGAAAGTGTAAGAGGAAACACATAGACTCACCTGAGTCCGTCACCTCTGACACAGATTTAGAGGATTCCGAGGGTTCCCCGTTCCCCTTCTGAAGATGTCTCTTTTGCAGACATTCTAGAAATCCTTAAGCAGAGGGGAAATTGGCCAGCCCTCAACCCTTCGGAGGATGAATCTGTGTACCTTGAGGCATTTGGCTCTCGTCCTTCCACCTCCTGGGTGTCTCCCCCCTTTGACCCCCTCATGCAGGTGGTAGCAAAAGGCATGGACGGCTCCTGATTCGTGGACCCCACTCCCAGGAGACCCTCAAAATTCATAACAGCACCAGCAGATAAACAATTTTGACAAAAGGAGTTTCTGTGGATGCTATGGTGGTTGCTGCCCACTAAGAAGGAACTAGCTGATCCTTCAGTGCCTGTCCATCCACCTAACAAGGAATCTAGGTCCATGGACAGGTAAGCGGATGTTCTCGTCAGCGACATTTGCAATGTTCGCTGAACTACCATGCCATTTCACGCCTTCAAAGGGATTTGATCAAAGAAGCGAGTGACATGTTGAAGGATCCGGGTTTTCAAGACAAGATGAACTCTCAGCTGGCTACCCTGAACTCCATAGCCAACTCCTCCATGCGCCTCCTCTTATGCGGCTGATGGAGCGAGCAGGGCGGAGGGACAGGTGTGGCCTTACGAGGCATGTCTGGATGCTATGCAACTTTGCGGACCTTTAAACGCGTCTTTCACTAATTCCCCTCGATGGATCATCTCTCTTTGGTCCTCAAGTGAAAGAAACCTTGACTAGGTGCGAGACTGATGGCAAGACTCTTTCTGCCGCCGAGTCCGTTTCTACTCCTTCTAGGCCTTACCCCAAAGGTCAGAAAAGTGGGAAAATGTGGTTCCGCAAACAATCTCAAGGGTCTTCGCCTGACGCACAGAGTCGGTTCCGCCAGAGGCAGAGGGGAATAACAATGGTAGACGCCGCCCTAGGGGCAGGGGCGTCCGCAGAACCAGGGCAATCGGGAAGCCTTCTGATAAGCCCTTTCAACATCCCTGAGGTGTTGCCCGACTGCCCACCTTCGAGGCAGTCGGGAAGATTGTCACTGTACCCAGAAGCCTGGCTATCCCTGACTCAAGACAAATGGGTACAGTCCATCATTTCAAGGCTATTCCATTCCCTTCCTTCGTTCCAAACCAATCAAACAAATCCCTTCCAGATGTTCCACCCAAAGGGATCTAGCGTTTTGGAAATTTCAAAGCTGCTTGCAAAAGAGCAATTCAGCCAGTTCCAGCAGACCAGCAAGGATCGGAATCTACTCAAGGTTCTTTTAGTTCCAAAGAAAACAGGGGACTGGAGACCAATTTTGGATCTCAGTATCTTGAACAAGTCAGTCAAGAAAACAAGATTTCGGATGGTCACGCTGCAGTCCATCCTTCCCCTATTGGGAAAAGGAAACTGGATGTGCTCTATAGACCTTCAGGATGCACTATCACATAAAATGAACAGATGCTCCAGAAGATTCCTCCGCTTCAGGCTGGGAACCAGTCATTTTCAATTCAGGGCCCTGCCCTTTGGTCTCACCACTGCCCCGGTGTTTACCAAATGCATGGCAGTGGTAGCTTCTCACCTGAGACGACAAGGATTCCAGGTGTTTCCATATTTGGACGACTGGCTCCTCACAGCTCCCACCAAGCATCTTCTTCTAATGGCCAGGGATTACACCTTTCGCATTTGTCAAAAGTTAGGCATTTCAATAAATTGCGAAAAGTCTGTTTTACTATTACCTTCATAGGCAAATCTAGACACAGTCAACATGTCTGCGAGACTAACAGATCAGAGAATAACAGACATACACAAACTGGTCTCACTCCTCTTCAGCAACAACAGAATCAAAGCCAGGTTAGTTCTGAAAGTGTTGGGAATTATGGCGGCTGCCATACCTCTGCTTCCATTAGCCAGATTCCACATGAGAATCCTTCAGTGGATGCTCTTTGCACAATGGTCTTACCAGCAACTTCCGATGTCCCACACCATTATGATTACGCAGGCATGCAGAAATCATCTTCTGTGGTGGAGGTCTTCCCCTCAGCTCTTGTTGGGAAGACCCTTTGTTCCTTCCCTCCGGTTGCTACTCTGACAACGGATCGGGGGGGCATTGTCAGGGCAGGACTGTCCAGGGCACATGGCAACCGACGCCTGCCACTTGCACATAAATGTTCTGGAGAGAAAGCCCTTCAAGACTCTCTTCCCTTGGGAACGATTGCAATCCAGACAGACAACATGTCTGTAGTGTGGTATATCAACAAACAAGGCGGAACCAGGTCCTCCCCTGTGTCGAGAAGCACTCAGACTGTGGCAATGGGCGATTTCTTCTCAGCGTTTCTGATAGCAACGCACATCCCCGGAAGTCCAACAAAAATCGGACAAGTTGAGCAGAGCTATCCTCATGCCTCACGAGTGGTCTCTGAAAGACTCTGTTGTGAGAGAAATTTTCTCAAGTGGGGTCAGCCACCTTTTGCTACTCCCCAAAACAGCAAGTGCAGAGATTATTTCACACTATTCCATTACCAGACCAACCCAGCAGAGACGCCTAGTCCAAGTTTGGCCCGGGGACTTCTGTATGCATTTCCTCCCTTCCCACTAATCTCTCAAGTGATACAGAAAGCTATCGCTCAGAAGGCCTCGTTGATCCTCATTGCTCCTTACTGGCCTCGACAGGTTTGGTTCCCCTTTCTACATCATTTTCTGTTGGCGACCTTGGCATCTGGACCTAGTTCCAGATCTTTTGATCCATCAATCGAGTCAGTTACATCGCTCCCTCTCTGAACCTCACTGCTTGGTTCCTCCAGTTCCAACCTTAGCCAGGCTTCCTCAATTATCTCACTCTGTTCGAGATATTTTGATAGCTTCCCATAAATCTTCCACTAGGAAGATTTATTTGAGTAAGTGGAAACGCTTCACATATTGGGCTCAAGGAAGGCATATAGATCCTTTTACTGCTTCCATCCAAATGGTCCTTGATTTTCTGGCTGAACTCTTCCATGCAGGTTCATCTCCTTCTACTCTTAAAGTTCAATTGGCAGCTATTTCTAACTTTCATGTGGGCATTTCAGAGTCTGCCATCATGTCCCACAAGCTTTGCAAAGCCTTTCTAAAAGGAGTTTTTCTACTTAGACCTCCTATAAGAAATCCTCCTCCTCCTTGGGACCTAAATTTAGTTCTTAGTTCTTTGATTATTCCCCAGCCTCCTGTTCTTTAAAATTGCTATCATGGAAGACTCTCTTTCTGGTGGCTGTTACTTCAGCTAGAAGAGTTTCAGAACTTCATGCACTCAGCTGTCAACCTCCCTATCTGTTGTTCCATAAGGACAGGGTATCCTTACGAACCAACCCGTTCTTTTTTGCCTAAGGTAGCCTCGACGTCTAACCTAAATCAATGCATTGACCTCCCTGTGTTTTTTCCAGAATATTCCAATAGGTCTGAACAAAAATTACACTGGCTAGATGTTCATCGTCAGTTAAGGTACTATTTGAATAGAACAAAACAATTCAGAAAATCTGACCAGCTGTTTGTCTCCTATGCAGAAGGCAGAAAGGGACTTTCAGTTTCAAAGGTATCATTATCCAGATGGCTAACATCTCTGATTTCCCTTGTTTATGAAATTAGACACCAAAAGCTGCCTAATAAACCTAAAGCCCATTCCACCAGAGCTTTAGCTACTTCTATAGCCTTCCAAGACAGACTGCCTATTGATACCATTTGTGCAGCGGCTACTTGGGCTACTCCTCACACTTTCATTTCTCATTATAAGTTGGATTTAGCTTCTAGGCATAGAGCTAACTTTGGTTCCACTGTTCTCAGGAGTCTGTTCCGTTAGGCCACCCGGGACAAGGTGCTAGGGACGCGGTCCCATCCAGCAAGAATGAAGGCGAGATAGACAACTTAACATATAGAAGTTAGGTTGTTACCATAACGTTCCATGTTAGTTGTCTTCTTCTCACCTTCTTCTTGCGTCCCACCCTCCTTCCCCCTGGCCTGGACAGACCTAGAGGAGTTGTGATTGTGACCTCTCTTTCTACCACCTCTTTACTTAGGCATATGCTGCTGTGCATATTTCCTGGATCAGGATGTAGGTCACCCTTCTCTCTCCCTATTTTCAGAGGTGGACTTTGTTTATATTTATTCTGTTACTATTATAAGCTGGGGTTAGCTTACAAACGAGATCTGAGGTAACTCACGCCTAGCATTGTGGGATATAAGGGGAGCCTCGAGCCGGTGGAACCAACTCTCGAGCTTTTAGAGTGGCCGAGTCGGAGCCGAGATCGGCTCCGAACCCATCCAGCAAGAAGAAGGCGAGAAGAAGACAACTAACATGGAACGTTATGGTAAGAACATAACTTCTATTTTTACCTGTTTAAAAAGTTAAGGTTTAGTGGAGAGTTACTATTTTTAAAACAGCAAGATGGACTGAAAGGGGTGGTCACTTTTGTATTTTGGTACTATGAAATACTGTAGGATGGCCAATAAATTTAAATAATTGAAGGGGTGGGATTTCAAAAGTGATGGTTTTGTGATTACTCACATAAGCCAGTGAAAGTAGAGAGAAATGAGATATATGGTCAGATTAACATAAGAGGCGGGCAACTACTGACTCAGAACAGAGAGAGCTGTGGTCTCTCTTGAAGTTTTAATATGCTGTTAAAACAGAATGCAAGCAAAACACAAGGTAAAGAAAACAAACTACAGTATTCAAAATATAGAAAGGCAGTACAGAAATACAAAAAATAACAGCAAACTAACCTTTCCTTCACAGCAAAGTGTAGCAGAGTCTGGATGTGCCTTGCTGGTAAAGCTCTGAAATGTTTTAGTTTACTCCTTAAATAGAAATTTTAGTTCCTAGCTCCACCCCCTCTGTTAACAAGTGATTAACCTTAAGTGACCTCTCTGTCTTATGAATGAGTCCTTAATTAATCAGTTCTTATTTCTGCCTGACTCAGAACAGAGAGCTGTGGTCTCTTTTGAAGTTTTAATATGCTGTTAAAACAGAATGCAAGCAAAACACAAGGTAAAGAAAACAAACTACAGTATTCAAAATATAGAAAGGCAATACAGAAATAAAAAAAATAACAGCAAACTAACCTTTCCTTCACAGCAAAGTGTAGCAGAGTCTGGATGAGCCTTTCTAGGCAGCCATTAGGGATAGTTCAGAGATTTTTACGCAAGTATAACATCCCCATGCAGCCTCTGCTGTAGTGCTTGGAGGGAGATGTACAGTAGGCTGTTGAAAGGACAACCCCACACTTTTGCAAGGGTACATTCATTCAACAGCCATGCCCCACCACCCCCAAATTACAGAAGGTGGTTCTACTGGTTTCCACTGGAAAAATTGCTCCTTTCCAATGTGCATGCCAAGTGCACATGACTCTCCCCACCCTAAAAGAGTCGAGCAGACCATGCTGTGTCAGTCTTCTCCCTCCCTGGCTGCTCAAGTGCTGGGTTTGCTAATCAAACCTTAGTATCCCGGGTCACAGTCAGGGCTGCACCCCTCTGCATGATGGACCCAGGCTGTTGTGGGATTTTGTTTAAGCCATATGAAAGTATGGCTCAACCTGTAACTTAAAGAAATGTGGATGTCAGTTTATGGAGGTCAAATTTAGATGACCACTTTTCCATTCAGAAATGTGGGAAAATATACATAGAAAACCCTTTTTCCATACTTCCAGTGCCTCCAAAGAGAATGTAGTTATAAATGGTTCAATTTATCATGTTAGATAAACTGATAACTTATAGGTTCATAGGTAAGAACTAGGCTACCTGCTCTTGTGGGCCATTTTAAGCCTAGCCAGTATCCCGTTTTGTGCTCAAATTAACCTTTCCCTTTTAGTTAGAGATTGACCTTACCCATCCCATGATCAGTAATTATATATTACCCTTACTGAGAATAACCGGGATCATATTGTAAATAATTTGAGGGTGTCCATGCATAGGGAAAAGCATTTAAGAACTGCCTGTCTGTTAGTAATACCGAGGGCAGTCCTGGGGTAAATGTTCTTTTTCACATCCGTAGATTCAAGTTGTGCTTGAATATATACAATATGAACTTGCAGAACAACCTTCATTGGCATGTGTGGTATTTGTTGTGAAAACAACCATGGTACTGAAAATGTGGCTGAATCTGAAATTGTGTAGAATTAGTATGATTGTTGTTTCAAATGCGTCTTGTCTGTGTTGCGTTTTTCATTACCATTAAATAGATTTTCTGCCATTTTAATTTATAGGCTTTGAACAGGTCAAACATTGACCACAAGGTGGAGATATTGAAAAGTGAACATAAAAAGTGGTATGTAAAATCCATAGGAACCTTGAGTTGAGGAAAAAAACATGACTTGTTTATTTTGAATGGTGAGCCTACTAGTTGAACTCAGAAAGCTGTAAGGGAAATGTTTTAATCAGTATTATTATAATTTTTTTCTTTCTTTTGTAATAATCTTAGTTTTTATTTTCAAAAGTCTCAACAGTGAGACTGCACATAAAAGCAAAACCGAAGAAGCAACAGATATCAGTAAGAATAAAAATCAGCATCTGTGATCATTAAAAATCAGAAACAGTTGTAGTAATGTTATATAATGACAGATAACCCTGGAGTATAGACCATTGACAATTAAATGTATAGGTACAGGCATTATTAGATCCACAAAAGTACTAGGAATTCTTAACTAGGCAACTGAACTTTTGACTTAGATTTAACTTTGGCTTGATCAGATAAACTGTAGTAAGATACTTCAAGTGGTTCAGGGCTGCAGTCTTCTGCTAATCAAGTCTGTGGGCATCGGAAAGTTCAGGCTTTGGCCACAAGCTAGCTGCATGGAGTTAGAACTGAACATTTCAGTGATCTGCAGGGATGCATAAACTTGAGACCCTGAGAAAGCCACAACTTAATTATTTTGAGTAGCAACTTGATATCAAAATGGTTAGGGGGATGTGTGCTTTAGCTATATTGTCTGTTTGAGTATACTAGAATTTCATAATAATATGATGTTTATGCTACTGATTTTGTTCAGAAATTGTATGTTTTAAATGAGTCTTCCGACAGTTAAAACTGAGGGCCTCAGCAGGTCAGGTTGTGGACTCGAGGTGACATCATAGGCTTTCAGCTGTGTTCAAAAGAAATACAGGATATGAAAAACAATGCAAACCATAAGAGAACAGCAGAATAGTCTGAACTGCAGTCTTCTTTATCCATAAAAGTAAGCTTTTATGATATTCCTGTTCTGGTGCCTGCAAGTATAATTATTTGTATTATACATGTGTATATATATTTATTCTGTTTATAAACCAGTCCATTTAGTTCTGGACTTGTTTGAGGACCCATTTCAGCCTTGACCTGGGTCGGTGACCAGAAACATCAGGCAGCAACTATAAAAAGTATAAACAGTGAGAGTTATAAGGTACGATTAGGAGTATATAAGTTAACAAATTAACATTGCTTGCTTAACAAGATATATTTATGCAGGTAAATGCTATGTTATCATTTGACAAAATAAAGACATTTGGATTATAAAATAATATTCCCAATGGACATTACAAATGACTTTCTGTTTGTGTCTTTGCACTGTTAGTGTTAATTGGTGTTATTTACCCCTAGTGCCTGGCCAGTGACAAATTGCACTTCCGAACAGGTAGGTTTAAAGTAATATTGCTGTCTTTTAGTTCTAGTGGCAGGGAATTACAAGATGCAGGGACATATTTTCAGCAATTGCAAAGTCAGAAGGAGGCCTAAACATTGAGATGGCAAGTTGTTTTGCCCTGTTAAGTATTGCGTAGGCTTATACTTCAATGTTGTTGCTAATATAGTAGGGTATTCCTTGTGTTGAGGGTAGGAGAGTGGTACATTGTGTTACTGACAGACATAAATCCTTGGTCAGCAATGCCGATACTTTTTAGGTGTAATAATACAGTGAAGCATTTTCTTTGAAGCATTTCAATATTAAGGGGTGCAAAAATTGTGTGCCTTGTTCATAGTCAAACTACAAAAAAAAACACACACACGCACACAAATACTGAGAAAGCCCTCTGCTTAGGTACTGTTAGAATCTTAGAAGTAAAAGGAAAATATTAGTAACCAAGACCTCTAACATATTGTGCTAGTGTCACTTTCACTGAGAGTTAATGTTTTTCTTTCTCTTGCATTATTTTGTCTTGTTCAGCTGAGTACCATTTACATATACTAATATCAGAATACAAAGAATGGAGTACACTTACAACACTTGCAGTTGCTAGAACCATTTTATCAGTGTTTTTTGTAATGTATTTTATTGTTTGTGGTAAATTATTTCTCTATGACACACCGTTCTCAACTTCTTTGCTCAAGATTTAGGTGAAAAGCCAAAAAGTAATTGTGGGCAAATATCCCAAATGAGGACATTTTTTTTTGAAAATCAGGACAAAACTTAAGAATTACTCATAAACTTAATTAGAATAACAGGTTACCAAGTATTTTCTGAACAATAAGAAGTATGAAACTCTGGCATTATTGACTGGCTATAATCTTCAGTGATTACCAGAAAATCAAACATTTTATGAGGCAAAATCAAGGATGTTCTGCAACGTCAAGGACACTTGAGAACTATAATGTGGTATTAGGTGTAGGATTGTTTAAAGGTCCTGGTGGTTAGTGTTTGAACTGCAGCTCTGGTTTAACCACATTGACTTTAGCAGCAGAACAGTTTTTTCATTTCAGTGGTGTTGATTATTTTTCTGTGGTTGTGCAACCATGGAGTTTTTTATGTAAGTTAGGGTAGTGTGACATATGATGCAGAGGTGCAGAAGTGGGGATGAACATTTCCACTCAAAATGTTTATTTCATTTTATACTTGCATTACTGTTTCTTTATATACCAATATATTTTTTGATGTTTTGGGAGCCACTGTTTTCATTTGTGAATTTGAATCATTGGCCCCTTGGTAGATATAGTGAAATTTTGGGGGTGTTTGTTTGTGTCTTTTGGCTTTTCCCGGTTAGGGGTCGCCACAGCGGAACTCCGGTCCGCTAATGATTGGCAGTAGATTTTTACGTGCCGAGTTGCTGGCCCTGACTCACAACTTTCAACGAAGGTACACCCATTCACGCATGTCTCCACACAGAAGACACTCTAGCTGAGAATCGAACAGGACAACGTCTTACCGTGAGACAACAATGCTACCGCAGCACCACCACCGTGTATTCATACCAATTTTGAAATGATTTTCTTTGCAGTTGACTAACATGCCTCTGGTCCTAAGAAGCGTGTGTTACATGTTGTATTTAAATGCGAGAGGACTTCTAAAGTTATGACGTGCATGGTGATTGAAGTTGAGTAATTGGTTTAGCCATGGCTGATAGTATTTTTAATATGCAACTTACACACTTTGGTAATTATCAGAGCCGGTTATCACTGGTGGAACTACATGTGTCAGCCTTTAAATACTGATTATCAGTGAGTGGTTTTAACTATAGCCCTAGTACAAACAATGGTGAAATCTGATTAAATATTTGATGATGAGACAATGGAATTTAGAATAGTGAGCTCACCTGCATGTAGGATCATATGACTTTTAAAGAGTAGACCTGACCACCTAATTGAGGGATAGCTTTACAAGAGCCACAGCTCATCAAGTATCCTGTTCTAATTTCATGTATAGAGTGAGACCTTACAGTTATAGATGAAGCATACATTACTTTATATTTGTAGAGTGCGAATGTTTCCCTTCCCCCACAATTGTGCAGTCTCTGATGTGGTATATGTAAGCAGTAGGAAATGTAGAATGTTTTCCCTAGGTTGTCATGGCTTGCAAGTGTCTTTAAAGGGGAGTTCCTAACTCTCTATGATTTAAAGAAATCTGAGATTTGTTGTCATTATTGTAGGTTCATAGCAAAGTTTTATGCTAGCTTCCCTTGTAGGCCATTTTAAGCCTAGCAAGTTCCACTTTTTTGTTTGAATGAACTCACTACATTTGGTGATAGATTGGATTTACCCACCCCATGGTCTGTAATTGTATATTACTCCTACTGAGAATAACCGGGATCATACACTAGATAATTTACAGGGACCCATGCATGAGAATAAGCATTTAGTAGCTGCCTTTGTCCATTAGTACAGGGGCAATCCTGGGGTAAAATTTATATTACCCATCCATAGATCCAAGTTGTGCTTGAATATTTTCAAAGGTGAGCTTTGCTTTTACATGGATGAGGAGTCTGTTTCAGAGAGTGGTATCCACTGTGAGATATGCATGTCCCTCCAAACCATTCTTTTGATTTTACAGAAGAGGTTATGGTCCCTAAGTATTTCTTATGCCATTTGAATTGCTGATGTGCAGTATGTCCATCAGTAGTGGATCAGAGAATGCCTTTTACGCCAGACACCAGTCAGCTCTTAGCAGACTGTAGGATACTGAGTGTAGTGGCAAGGCTTTAAGTCAGTCCATGTAAGATGTATTATTTAGGCCGTGTATCCATTTAGTAAGGTACCTCTGTAGGCATTTCAGTTGTTGCATGTGTCTGGGCAGGTGTATGCCAAAGGGGACATTGTACTCACTGACTGGACCAATGAGGATTGACCATACTGGGGCAATGACAACCCTAGATCATAGGAGGTTACTAGGCTTTTGGCTCTGACTCCCTTATAAGCCTAGCCAAAAAAAGTACCAATGTAATCGACAGGATTCAAACCTTTGCAAGGAAACCCCAGTGGATTTCAGATCCATCGCTTTAACCACTTGGCCATGATTACAACACCCTAGACACAATCCTTTCATTTATAAAGCTGCACAGTATAGAAGGAATTATGTGTAACAGTGGACAAGTAATTTCCCCAACTCCTGAACAGCTGAGTCAACTCTTAGGAGTGTATTGCCAATGTGGTAGTTCCCTAGGATAAATGACTTCCCAAAAGATATAGTAATGAATTGTTTTGATATTTAGCTTCAGGCCAAGATTTTGGTACCAGTAATTTATTTGGCACAAACCTTCTTGCAGGATGGCCAAGTCATTTGAGGATTCATTGAGCTTGTAGTCATCTCCAAACGTAGTTAGCCAGAGCCCTTTGGTATTGGCTTTAGAGAAGTAGATGCCAAGCATGAGAGGTTCCATTACTGTACCCTGGAGGACTCCACTGGTGATTGTTCTCTTTGTGGAGATAGCTTCTCCAATTTTGATCTGTGTCCTAAATGTGAGACAGTTGGCGATGTAGAAGTTTATTCCAAGTTTAGTTTTTCTTCTATACCTGAGTGGAGGACTGTGTCAAAAGCTGTGGCCAGGTTGAGGTAAGTGGTGTGTACCATTACACCTTCATCCATTGCTTTGGTGACCTTTTCAAAAACGTCCAGTAGGTTGAGTAGCATGACCTGTCCTTGATGAATCCAAATTCAGACATGTCCACTGTTTAGATGTTCTGTATGTCTTTATTGATTTTTCAGTGAGGAGTCTTTCCATGGCTTTGCATATGAGAATAGTCAGACTTGTGGGTCTGTAATTGCCTGAGTCTGTGAAAGGTCCTTCCTTATGCAAGGGAATTACTATAGCTGTTCTCAATTCCCTTGTTACAAAACCAGTTTGGAGGGCAAGATTGAACAGTGTTGGTTGGGGTGTGGCTAAGTCATGCCTCATGATATTTAAGATGTGTCCCGGGATATTGTCAGGACCCATTGATGGAGTATTTTTGCTTTTGATAGCACTTTTAGGACTTGGTGTTGTACTGTCTTTGAGATTATGCCAGTGATATTGCTGTGTTAGTCAGAATTCAGTAGCTGGTTCTCGAGTTTGCCTTTATTGAGATTGTCATCCATGAAATGGACCTAGCCTAACTTCTTTGCAGTTCACTACAAATGTTCTGTTCCCTTTATCTCTTCGGGACTACAGACCTTGTGACACAAAACGTCCTCCTCAAGTAATGTCACTTTCTATATTTGTTATATAGTTTAGATGTTGATATGGTAAGAATTTTATATAGTCTGGTAGTGTAGTACAGAGCTGATAATGGCTTCATCCTGTAGTCATGGGGTAGGATTCTAGAAATCTTGCTCACAGTTTGAGCTAATTTGGTCAGTGATCCATTATCTGATCATCAGTGAAAGCATGGCAGGTCAGTCGGTGCTGGCAGTGCTTATGAGCCCTAAGTTTGCAAAGACATCTAGGCCATTAAATACAGCTAGTGGACAGAGCGATACAGTTTTGCTCAACACAGACTGATTTAACTGTGAACATTACTGCTACCTGCTGCTTGATATTTTTCTGCCTGCCATTCCTTTCTGTCGCGGTGCGAAAACAAGCTGCTTACTGCCTATGCAGTTATCTATGAATTGTGATATATATATTTTTTTAATTTGGTTCATTATTATGTCATTATACAATTGTTTCCCTATATGTTTGCATGTATTAATGCACTCATTTGCTTGCACTGTCTACTGCAGTGTGGTAACTTTTGTGCAACTACTTAGTTATAGTCTACGGATAAAAAAAAAACAAAAAAAAAACCTATGTTTTGCTGAGAGCCATGCAAAAGCCCTAGTATACAGTTTTTGCTAAGAATTCTTAGCCTGGGTCTTTGCAAGCACATGCAGGGTAGACCTAAGAGCAGTTTTGAAAGGTAAGGGTCTGGTATTAAATTTTGTTTTATAATTCAGTGACATAGGCTACACTAGTAGTTCCTCAGATCATTTATCTTTTCCCCACATACCTCTGGTGTTGTCCATACAGCTACAATGGACTTGGATTTAGCCAAATCCTCTGCATCTGTTTGAGTCCCCTCATTGGGCAAGGGAGAGCCAGTCATGGCAATTTTTGGAGAAGGTACAGTGAAGGTGCCCCTACTTAGACAGAATGTTGTGCCTTTCCCTCTATAAGCTGTTGCTGCCATCAATAAATCTTTTTGCTCCAATGATCATGTCAAAAAGAAAAATAAACACTTATCTTCTCCTGCATCGGTTCCTCTGGACAGGAGTAGTTTATTAGGACTGGTTCGGGGTCTTGTACAAGTTATTGACCCTTCTTATTCTGGTAAAAGAAAAAGGGATTCTACTTTTCCTGAACAGATTCAAGATCTAGAATCCACAGAGAAATGTGATGGGACAGATACTCAGATTTCTTATCAAGTTTCAGAGGCGAGCATGGTGTCTGAATCTCTGTATGAGGATTCTCTTTCTCTGAAACTTATTTCCAGAATGTGCCAGTGTTTCAGTGTGAATACACTGAGGTTTCTCAGTCTCTCACAAGGAACTGTAAGTTGTTACAACTGCAGTTCTCATAACCTTCATCCACTCCTCCATGCGCTGTCTACATTGGTGTATGTATCTGTCACAGCCTGTGGTTTCCGTACGGCCACCCTGCCGCACCTAAGAAAGCTGATAGAATGTGCAGAGTTCTTCAGTCTTTGACGTTTTTGTATGCTCATCCCCGGCCTGACCCAACCGGTATAGCTACCAAACATTTTGTTAATTCTAATTCTTTCCCTTTAGACAAGGATGTTAAAACAGTTGATAAGTTTGTGGGAAAAGTGTGTGCTTCTGCAACTTTTATTCTTAGAATTTTATTGCTAGACTTGTGTTAAAATTTATTCTAACTAACTGTGAAAGTATAAGGGATCTTTTGTTTTCAGTTCCCTACTGTGAGGAAAAATCTTCTTCGTGTGGTTTAGTTTCTTCCATTTCTAGGTCACTACTCATTGTTTAAAGTGTGTATATGACTTTGTAGATACTACATCCAAGGCTGTGGCAACTTGCACTGTGTTGAGGAGGTTTGTCTGATTGCATTCTCAGAACGTCCCAGAATATATAAAAAATTAGATTTTATATTTTCCTTTGGATAGAGATTTATTTTTTGAATCCTCTGCTACAGAGGTTATCAGAAAATGTGATGAGAAAGATGCAGTGATTCATAGAATCTCTCAAAATTTTCAGCCCTCCTTCTCTAATTTTCCAGTGTATTTTCTACTCCCCTGTCTAGGTTTGGCAAGAAACAAAATAAACAGTCTTAGTAGAATGCTGGTTAGCAGATGTTTAAAAAAGAATGGCAGGTAAGTTCCAAAAAGGAAGCAGAAACTCTCCTGTATCCATATTTAGATGACTTGCTTACCTTTGCAGAGTTTTTTTGGGATTCCAGCAGAACATTAAGAAGACTCTCTCGACTCCATCACACAGGATTGTGTTCCTGGGATATCTGCTAGACACCTCAGCACAAAGTGTTTCTTTTTTCCCCACAGGAGAAGTAGATCTACACTTAGATCTGTTCCAGGGTTTTCCATTCAGACTTTGGTCAGTGCAAGAGAATACCTCAATATTCTGGGTCCCATGGCATGTATGACTCTCATGATACCTCTTGCAAGACTCCACATAAGAAAGATACAGTAGTATCTGAAGTCTCTGTGGTCCCATCATCAACACCCATCATTGTTTCACGTTCTAATTCTGGAGTATATGATAAGAGAAATTGCTTGGTGGAGACATCAAATATCCTTAAATTCAAGTCTCCCCTTCTCCCAGGCAGTCAGTTACCACATGCACATGTAGACTAGCCACATTAGCATGGAATATAGCTTTACAGCACAGTCTCACTCTGCTGGCATTGTACATTTTGTCAGAGCAAAACTGTATGTCAGACTAGCTGAGCAGGACAAAGGAAGACCCTTATGAATGGAAACTAGATGAAAGTGGTCTTCCCAGATTAGATCCATTTGTGGGGAGTTCTCAGGTAGACCTTTTGCCACCTCTCTGAAAAGTCATCTGGGAAAGTTATGCTCCAGGACTCAGTGCAAGAAGATAAATGCCTTTTCTTTTCTTTTCCTTGGACAGGAGTGTTCCTGTATGCTTTTCCACTCTTTTTTCACTGATATCTAGGATACTTCTGAAGATTCAGAAGGAATCCCGTCGAGATTATTGTGGCGACGTCCTTCTGGCCCAGACAGTAGTGGTTTTCCTTTCTTTTGGAATTGGCCAGGAACAATTACTACAAGCTTCTTCACAGACTGGATCTATTCACACAAGAACAGAATTGTTTGATACATCCCAACCCCAAGCCACTTCAGTTGACAGTCTGGATTATAGGGTCTTTATACCTTTTAGGCACGTGTTAATTGAGGACTTGCAGCAGGTGCTAATGGAGGCAAAAAAGCCTGCTACTAGAAAATGATATGTAACAAGGGGAACATATTTGCTAGTTGGTGCCAACAAAATGATCCCCACCCATTCAGAGCTAGTGTTTCTCTGGTTTTGCAATATTTATGAGTTACTTTCCTGTGACCTAACTTACTGCTCTATAAGGTTTCATTTGTCAGTCATTTCATCATGTCTGTCCATGGATCTCCCTCTTTTTCAATGCATACTCATGTCAAAATTTTTTTTAAGTGATATTACATAAAATATCTCCAAGAAAACTGGTGGCTGTTTCTTGGGATCTTAATTTTGTGTTAGAGAAGCTAACATTTGCTCCATTTGAACAAGCTCATCTTTGTGACTTGAGATTCTTATCTCATGTATTGTACTGAACTCTGCAAGAAGAGTATCTGATTTGCAAGCTTTTATAATGGTTCAACCTTTTCTCATTTTCCACAGAGACAGGGCTTCTTTGAGAACTAATCCTTCTTTAATGGCTAAAGTGCCATCCGAGTTTACTTTAAGCTGAACTATCTATCTCCCTGTGTTCTTCCCTGAACCCCAGAATGAAGGAGACAGGATACTACTACATACCTTGGATGTCCACAGACTACTTGGGTACTATCTTGACATAAAATCTTTCAGAACTTCCAATCAGTTGATCATTTCATCTGAAGGTAAGAAGGAGAGATTAGCCATGTCAAAGCAGACTATTTCCAGATGGTTGTCTAAGGCTAGTACCATTTGTTATTCCCACCACAACAAAAAACTGTTCCAGGCAGAGCCAAAACACACATTATCAGAGACTTGGCTTCTTCCATGGCTTTTTGGAAAGGGTTAGACTGTAGATGTATTTTATAAGCAGTAGTGTGGTCCTGTCTACATACTTTTACAAGACTGCAAGCAAGATTCCTTCTCTAGGTTTAGTTCAGGCTTTGCTAGGACCATTCTCCAGGGGCTCCTGGACCCTTCCACCTTTCAGATTTTCTAAGCTGTGATACTTAACCCATTTAACTTAGGCAGCTGTAGCAGTGATCAATATAATGATGATGATGATGAACATAGTACAGTTGCATGTCAACTTACCATATTTGAATGATCGCTGCTGCAGTAGCTGCTTCCTCTCTTTTTATTTATTTATTTATTTTTTGCCAGGGTGTGGCGGTTGTTTTTTCTCCTAGAAAGGTCTTCTCAATACTTCGCCTTCCTAATTTTCAGCTGACATGAAAGCTCTAAAGGCCTTTGCAACCAAATCCTGAATTCAGCTGTGCAATGACTGGAGCATGTGGAAAGTGCCCCGAAGCTTTGGAAACTGTTCAGCTGTTATATCCGTAGCAGGCTATAACCAAATAGCTTAGGCAAGTGCAGCAGTGATCATTTGAACATCTGCTGTTACAATAAGTTTACTTAGACACCTGTACTTTCAGAGCTGTTTAGTTGCAGTCTAGGTGGCTGCTTTTTCTACTCAGCTGATGGGGTGGTGCTAATGTAGCAACCATGCAGCAGCAACTTTTAATGCGGCTGGAGTTGGACAAGAGTGCAGGATATTTTCTCAGACTCTTCACTTTACTATAAACTAGCCAGCATCCTGACATCCATGATGCCTGCTTGTTCATATCGATGTGCTTAGTGTTGCTGGGTCAAAGGCGCAGGATTTATAGTTTGCATTTATATATCTGGTTATGAAATATGCTACACTGCTGCCAGTATCACTTTTTAATCCACATGCCAGATGGACACTTGTCCTTTGTATATCCTAACCTTCATCAGGACAGAATCTCCTCAAATACTGACAGACTAGATTTAATGTTAGTTCCAAGAAGTTGTTTTTGTAATAGGTTTATAGTGAGAAGCAAGGAGCACTTAATATTTAACTAAATGTTCGCCAACAATCGTTCTAGCCCATAATAACTCTAATTGGGAGGTTAATGAACTTGTGAAGGACCATCAGTCCACTGAGTTCTCAGTCCACAGTATAAATCTTTGCATCACATTTTAATTGCATTGCTGTTAAAAGTCCTCATAGCAAACAGTGAATCAAGTGCCCAGTTGTTTCTTGAGAAAACAAACGTGGTTTAACTTGACATTACTCGTTGATTATTTTATTTTTTTGTTTTGACATCAGTGTTTATTTTGTAATTAATCTACTGTTTTTCATGTGTTTTATGCATTCTTTTTGATTAGTAAAATATTAGTTTGTGCCACCTCAGCTGTTTCTTCAAGACCCACAGAATAAAAAAAAGGAGACAAGCCCCTCTTAATCCCCCATGTGGAGGCTTTGCCTCCCTTCTAGAACCTTGCAACTGTAGGTATACCAGCTTCAAGATTATTCAGCCTTGGGTTAAAGGGAAACTTTTTATTAAAATAAAACCAACTACCTCCTTAACATGATGTTACTCAGCCTCAGTTTTATTTAATATTTATTTTAGCTTTATTTCCCATTTGTTTACTGTGGTACTACACTGATCACAACTGACCATTTGCTGGTATTGCCGAGGTCTTTTATTACATCTGAATCATGTAAGTAATTTAAAAAAACAAAAGCGCATTCATAGGTTTGATTGTCAAGGTCATAAACTAGTTGCTTTCAAGAATCTTGATTACTATAACCCCATTTGCATATTTTCCGTGTGTGTGTCTCTGTGCATTGCAAGTCCACAAAAATGCTACTGGAAGGACATATGCAGTCATGCAGGCTTATTTAGCAGTTCACAAACTCAGATGTCAGCCCGCTTGGTTTTCTGTCTTTAAAACATTACCTTACTTATTTCTCCATCAAAATGTTCAGTACACACAAGCCCTCAAGGAAGTAGGCTGTATCTTAGCACAAGAAAAAGTTAAACTGCAGTCCTCACCCATGCCCAGTTGTCATCTCTAAGCAAAAATGCTTCACAATAAATAATCCACATGCAGCAATGACTGGGTTCTTTATTTCATCCTCCCAAGCTGTTCTTCATGTTTCACTGTTGCAGTCATCACTTGTGGGTTATCCCTGCTGGATAGCCCTTGGCTGCCCCGAATACCAGAGTAAAGGTTATCCCTCCTGTGTTGGCTGCAGGTCACCTGAGACTGACTTCAGGTTGTCAGGGCTATAAAGGGAGGCAGTCAACACCATTGCATCAGTCTTTCTTGCTGTGGAGCCCAAAGCAGAAGCAGTTTGCAAGTGCGGGTTGGCCGTTGCCAGTGTGAGAAAGAAAAACTGCTAAAGCTAAGCACCCCATTGGGGATCTTTTTCTTGCACTTAACCGATGTCCGAAAAAGTAAATAATTGTCTCTGCTGTGGAAAACAAATACCACACCGAGACTTCCATAATCTGTGTGTGACTTGTTTAGGCCCAGACCACAATGTCCCTGGATGTTGGTTCTGTGATTTATTTAACACTAAGATCATCCATAGAAGAGCTGAATTTGTAGCCAGGCATTTCAGGGAGAGTAGTTACCAGCGCAAAATGGCATCCGTCTGTCAGTCTACTGTGGAAATTCCTAAAAAGAGAAAAGATAAAGAAAAAGATAGACCACAGAAGGTTAGGCCCACAGACAACACAAACCTGAATTCAGCCAGCCTACCGTCCACTAGCACAGCGGAACTCAGTGAGGCCCTACGCAGCCCCTGATGACGACAGCTGTACAGCCACTGTAGGCCTCTACCAAGACCCTTTGGGAGTCTGGTACGCTGCCAGATCAGGCTTTTTCTTCTGAAATGTCGGTCGTTAGCCCTGCAGTTGGGTCTGGAGCTGCTTTGCAGGCACCGACTTCCGAGAAGGCTTTTTGGATGACTGACGCCAGACAAAGACCGACGGCCACGCCGCCAGCCAAAACCACACCCAGGCCCATTGAATCACTGGGGCCTAAAAGCAAGGTCACTCCTAGAAAAACTCCTTCCTCGTTACTCAGTCACCCACCACCTCCCTCCAAACCTGCTCAGTCACAGCAGTTGTTTAGGATGGCTGAGGATTTAATCACTCTCATCAGAGGAAACCAGTCTGCTCCAGTTACTCTAGCCAAAAGAAAAAGGGACCTTTCTCCAGAGGTGCTTTCGGAGCCAGAGTCAGAGTACTCAGGATTTCTAGACTCAGACACTGAACAACAGCCTCTGACAGCCTTTGAGGATTCAGATGCTGAGGAATCCATTCCTTCTGCATCCCCTCCTGAGGACCTCTCATTTGGGGAGACCATAAATACCCTCAGAGAGCATTTCCATTGAAAAGCTCAGGACTACCCCCAATCAAAGAAGAGATTGAGAGAGTTCCTGGACTTACCACAGCACAAACCCTTAGCCATCCCTCCCATTCTGGATGTGGTGGAGGATTCTTTCTGGAGTCTGGACTCACCCCTGATGCCCTTCCTTAAGCGCCCAGAAAAACTGATAGATATTATAGAGTGCCAGATAACCATAAATATTTATTCAAGAACCCTGCAGCCAACCCAGAGGTCATCACTCAGAGACCCAAGGGGGCTAGGGCCAGTTCATCCAAAAACCCAATACCCTCTGACAAAGAGAGCAGAGCCTTGGACCGATGGGGAAAAAAGGTGTACACATTGGCTACCCTAGCCATTAGAGCTCTCAACTGTCAATTCCATATGCTTAAATATCAACAGAACATGCTGGAATTATTAAAGCAGAATGTTTCCTCCTTACCAGCGAGTACTGCTACCAGAGAACTAGGAGATCTGATGCACTCCAGCTCTCAAGTGGCAAAACATTCCCTGCATTGCGGATTTGATGCTCTAGAAGCCTCTAGCAGGGCTGCTGTTTCTGGTTCAGTCATTAGGAAACCTGAATGGTTGAGAGACCAACCTTTGCCTGATCACGTTAAATCAAAACGTCTGGACACCCCCTTGGATAGGGAACAATTGTTCGGCCCTAAGGCAGATGAGATGATTAAGAAAATGGAGGATAGGACCAAGTCCATGCAGGTAAGTCAGACTTCCTACAGGTACAACCCCCCAGATTCAGTAGGAACTTTCCCACCAAACACTGGTACTTTACTAACCCAAGCCAAAACTGTGCAAAGGAAAGATCGCAAAGATAGGCACTCCAGGCCACAGTACCTAAGCCAGCAGAAGCCTAGACACTGGACCTCTACCACTCCTATGCAAGGGAGTTCTAAGTCCATTCCCTACCCCAAGGACTCACAATGACTCCACCTCTCCCCTCTGCCCCCCACACCCTGCATACAGGCTAGGAGGAAGGCTATCCCTATTCATAGACAAGTGGGAAACCATCACAGCAAATTGGTGGGTCCTAAACATCATTTCCCAAGGGTACAGATTCTCTTTCAAAGAGAACCCAAGTTTGTCAGGTTATCTAGACATACGAGCAAATCAGAGGACAGAGGCCCTCTGCCAGATTCAAAAACTTTGTGCAAATGATGCTGTGGACCTAGTACCTGAGGAACAAGTGGGAAAAGGGTTTTATTCAAAGTTGTTCCTAATACCCAGAAAAGAGGGCACTGGGCTCCCTATTCTAGACCTGTCCACATTAAACTTGTCCCTCCTAGTGCCAAAATGCTAGCACTTCAAAAACACTTGCCGATGCTGACACCAAATGCATGGCTAGTGACCCTAGATCTGAAAGATGCCTATCTCCATAACCCCATAAGGGAGTCCTGCAGGAGTGTCCTATGCTTCAGAGCAGGATGAGAGCACTTTCAATTCTCTGCTCTGCCCTTTGGCTTATCTACTGCTCCCAGAGTCTTCACCAAATGCCTGGCTCCTGTCATTGCCTTTTGCAGACAGAAGAACATACAGATTTACCCCTGTCTGGACGAATGTCTCATCAGGTGGACAACAGGGAAAAACTCTTGCAGGATCTAATTTTTGTCCAATCCCTTCTAACCTCTCTGGGATTTACCATCAACAAGGAAAAATCCCAATTCCAGCCCACAAGGTGGATAACCTTCTTGGGAGATCTCCTAGACACATCCATCCAAAAATCCCTTCCTCACTCCAGAAAAGCAGAGTTTCTCCCCCTCTACTTTTCCCGGTTAACTCACAGGACAAATCTCACAGCAAGGAAGTTGCTGCATGCACTAGGGTACATGGCATCCTGCATCCTGTTGGTGCCCTTGGCCAGGGTAAACATGAGAAAACTGCAATGGTACCTAAGAAACCTATGGTGCCAGCACTCTGTCACTGGAACAGAAGCTGCCTCTGATTCCCTGCTTAAGGAAGGAACTTGTATGGTGAGCAGAAGGCTGTACCCTGAACAGGGGTC
This sequence comes from Protopterus annectens, assembly GCF_019279795.1. Lineage (NCBI taxonomy): Eukaryota > Metazoa > Chordata > Ceratodontiformes > Protopteridae > Protopterus > Protopterus annectens. Next base: position 595,702,278 of record NC_056739.1, read on the forward strand.
TACCATTTATCACCCTTTCTCAAGGCCAGACCGTCACCACAGATGCCTCAGACATGGCCTGAGGGAGGGTTCACTTAGGAGACATGTGCACTCAGGGCACCTGGGATTAGAGGGAGCTAGCCCTCCACATCATCCTGAAGGAAATGATGGCAGTGCACAGGGCTACAACAGCTTTCAAGGCCCACCTCAGACCAGGAGTGCTCTTCATCAAAACAACCTTCTTTCCAAACCCACAAAATAGGGGGGGGGGGAGGATTCTACATGCATTAGATGTGCACAGACAGCTTAGATACTATTTGGATAGGACCAAGTCTTTCAGAAAGAGTGACCGGCTGCTGGTCAGCTTCACCCCAGGGGCAGAGGGGAAGTCTATATCCATGCAGACCATTTCTAAATGGATATCACACTGCATCCATTTCTGCTACTCCTCCCATGGGAAAATACCTCCCAAACCTGTCCAAAGCCATTCCACTAGGGTAGCATCAACTTCCACTGCCTTCCTCAGAGATGTCCCTACTAAGGATATTCTTGAAGCTGCCACCTGGACATCTGTTCACACCTTCATAAGACCCTACCAATTGCATCTTTACTCCAAATCCCGGGCAAGCTTTGCTTCTGCAGTCCTGCAGGGCATAGTGGCTTCCACTTAGAGCAGTGCAAGCCTATTCTCCGACTACTTCCCTTCCTTCCTTCCACCCTACTTTTTCATCTTTGGGAATCTTCCCACAAGTGATGACTGCAACAGTGAAACACAAAGAACATAGTACAGTTGGGTACACTTGCTATAAATGTAGATGTTGGGGTGTAATCACTGTTGCAGTCCTGTTTCCCTCCCTCCTTCCCCTTTTTATTTCCATCATACCTAATGGCATTCCCCAGGTTAGCCTTCTTTCAGGCCTTCTGGGCTTTATAGGTCGTGGGCAAGAAAAACTGATGTAATGGCATCAGCTGCCTCCCTTTATAATAGCCCTGACTACCTGACGTCAGTCTCAGGTAACCTGCAGCCGACGCAGGAGGGGTATCCTTTACTCTGGTATTCGGGCCACCTGAGGGCTACCCAGTAGGGATAACCCACAAGTGATGACTGCAACAGTCAATACACTCAAACATCTACATTTATGGTAAGTGTACACAACTGTACCTTCTTTCTTCAGATGCTCCTTCCACAAGGACCTAATTTCCTCTGCTTTGCAGCTTTAGGCAGCCTCCTTACATATCGCACTAATCAGTATTCGAGATCTTATCTACTTACTTGCTTTAAGAATATTCCTGCACTCCACACTATAATGCATATTTCAGTACATTTTAAAGGCATATATACATTCTCTACCTCCATGTTACAGTATGTATACTATACAGCGTATACACATATATAACATTTTTGAAGATGGTCAATTGGTAACTTCTTCTGATAGTAAGACAAAGCTAGTTCCATAATTTTGGAAGACCTTTTTGTTATGCATTTATCACTTTTTCCTATTGTTGTTATTTATTTTTAGTATTAGGTTCCTCATTCTGTTGTTGCTCCCTTGTGATGTGTTCAGGTGTATACTTTGAAAAGCAGCCATGCCAGTCATTATTAGAGATCAAGCAGAGGCTACTACACTCTAGCCTTAATATCAGAAGTGGAATACAGTAACAGTTTCTGAAATGTTCATGTATAGATTGTTTTCTGCTATGGAATTGCACTTTTTCATGCTCTTTCATGTATCTTGTTCAGAGGCTAAAAAACTCAGCATTGTATTCATTAATGGGTCAGACCAGTGAGGTATAAAGTGGTACAGTGATCTTCTTGGAGTGTCTAAATGTTCCCTTTAGAAGTAGATAGCCTATACCAATGGAAGATGCTTTTATGACTTTGGTTGACATAAACTGCTTAGAGTTTAAACTGGTGTCTTGTCATTGTCTCCTGAACTTTTATGATGGTGTTTTTTTTTTTCCTTTTGTTATAATTTGACCATGTATTTTCTAATCATAGTATTTGTCATTTTGCCAAGTTTCCTGATGCTAATTATATTGATATTAAACATGAGATCATTACTGGTGTGTGTTTTTGTAAACACTCTTAGAGAACGTTTGTATGTTTTATTAAAATAATTATATTACATTTTTGCTATTATCAGTGTGTCTGTTTATCCACAACCACTTTTTATCTTTTATATTTGAGAAGAATAGGGTAGAAAAAAAATGTTTCCATTAAAGCATGAAGTGTGACTCTGTTGGTAGCCCCTTTTAGGAGAGACAAATAACCCCCTCAGTGTTTTACCCATTGAATTACGTATCAATTGACATTTAATGCTTTTAATTTGTCTGTTACTCCCTTGTGTGGAATAGTGCCAAGTGTCTTAGCAAAATCAAGATAAACAATATGACTCATACCTCAAAACCTCTTAGAGCAAGAAATCTGGACAAAGCCATAAGTAATGGTGGGACAAAGGCCCAAAAGTAGGAACAGTTTTTAAATATTGCTCTTACAAACTTCAAAAATTGATAGAATAAAAGGTGCTTCTCATTCTGGAGCCAGATGCTGCAGTGCAGGTACAGCCCCAGCTCTCAGACGCCAATCCTAGATGCTGCGGTTTCAGTAACTTTGCAGATCCCTTCTGGGCGCCCCTACAAACTTCCCTCCTTTGATGGGGTCACTTATTTGGTCCTCAAGTGAAGGATACATTGACCACCGGGTGCACTTTATTTGGACTCTTCTGCCAGGGTCTGTTTTTCCACCACTTTGGGACCTACTCCCAAAGGACAGAAGTGGGATGGGAAAGATGTGGTCCAAGAATCAACAGGGAAGCTGGGATACACGGTCAGTTTACTCCCTAGAGGCAGAGGGGTACACAGAGACGCCTAGAGGCAGCAGAGGGGGTCCAAACCAGAGAAGCAGGAGAGTCTGACAACAAGCCCTTCCATTCCCTGAGGCACCACCCGACAGTCCATCCTTGGAGGCAGTCGGGGATCGCTATCGCTGTACCCACAAGCTCTCCTCCTGCCCAGATGCAAGACAGATGGCCTATCATTATCATATCCTAGGGTTACAAAAGCTCGAGGAAAGTCCCTTCTCAATAAAATTCCCTTCCAGATGTGTGCCACCCGTCTTTCGAAAATCGCAGTTCAGTATCAATCTCTACAAGAAAGGGCCATTCAGCCAGTTACAAGCCCTCATTCAGACCCAAATTCATCAAGGTTCTTTTGGTCCCCAAATACAGGAGAATATTGGGAATATTGGACCCCGCAGACTCACCAAGTCTGTGAAACAGACCTTTCACATGGTCACATCAGCATCAATTTTTGCCTTCCTAGAACAAAGACAACTGCTTGTGCTCAATAGTCTCACAGGATGTATCTATCACATAGAAATTCCAGAATGCAGAAGGTTTCCTCCGCCGGCTGGGGTCCCATCATTTTCACCAGAGCCCTGCCTGGTCTCACAAGGATTGAGTGTGAGTGTTTCACCAAATCACAGCCAGTGGTCACCACCTCACCTGCCCCCATTGGTTCATTCCAGGTGTTTCCCAGATCTCGACCACTGGCTCCTCAGCCAATTTGGGCATCAATCCTCCAAGCCAGGGATTACACCTAAATCTCCCACACTTCAGTTAGGAATTTCAACAATTTGAATAAATATCCTCCTTGTTGTCTCCAATATTAATTTCTCCAGATAGACGCAAATTTAGACTTTGTTTGGATGTCAGCAACCCTCACAGACTGAAGAATCATGATATCCAAAGTCAGTGGGCAATCCATCCCTTCCAAAGCCATCGGGTCCTGAAAGTGTTAGCCTCTAGTGGCCCTCATGCGCCATAGACTGGTCCTGTTAAGTAAGGGGGCATGTCTCTTTCAATGGATGTCTTTCACCCAGTGGTCTTACTCACCAACTTCCCCATGCCACCAAATCCCAGGAACACAAGGCAAAACCACCCACCTATGGTGGATTTTCTTCACCCAGATTCATCAGGGCAGACCTCCCTTATCCCCCCCCCCGTAGCCACACAGGGCAGACCTTCCCCTCCCCTGATCGGGGCCACACACAGTGGCATGGTTCATCCCTGTGGTAAGGGGCTCACTGGAATAACACCTGCACATATAAATCTCCTAGAGATGAGAGCAGTGCTTTAATGCAACAAGCCCTCAACGACTTTCTTCCCTTGGGAACAAAGCGTTCACACGACTTCATGTCTGTCCTATGGTATATATATCAACAAACAGGGGACAACCACTACCTACTCCCCCTTTGTGTCGAAACTCCCGTCCCTGGGGCAATACATCTCTCATCAGTTTCTGGTAGCAACTCATATCCCTGGGAAAACCAACATTTTAGCGGACAGATTGAGCAGATTCTATTAGCATGCAGTGGTCTCTCAAAGCTCTCAAACAATCTATAGTGAGAGATTCAAACCCTATGGGGCCTTCTCCATGTTATTCATCTTTTGCTACTCCCCCAAAAACTCTTCTTGCCCATTGGCCCTGCTCTCTCTTCCCAATTGCCAGGCTATCCCCCATGTCTCCACAAGTACCAGGATTGGCCTCCGCTCTTACCTTTTTATGCCTTTCTCCCCTTCCATTGATTGGCCCTCCCCCAAAAAAAGTTTCCGGCTTTTCCCATACCTCATTCCTTACATTGCTCCCTCACCTGTCTGCCCAAATTTGTCTCCGCCTCCAAATTTGGTTTCGCTCCTCCATAGCATCTCTCTTCAGTGCTAGACATTCTGATCCAGTGCACGGGTCACCTGCATCGGGTCCATTCCTTCTCTCAACGTCACAGGCTTGGTTGCTCCACTTCCTTCCTAGCTGTGGCTTCCTATGATCTCTAACCCGTTATCTCCCCTTAAATCCTTCCCCAAATCCTTAAACTAGAATCTCTTTATACCAGCAAGTGGAACGCTTTTCAATTTTTAGCAAATCAAAGAATATAGATCCCTTTAATGTCTCTGTTCTGAGTTTTGGGATTTTTGTTTTGATTTTCACTTTCTCTTCATCTTCCTACCGGCCTTCAAAGTTCAGTTGGCTGCTCAGTCTTCTTCATGTCATTTTGTCCCACATCATTTGTAGAGCTGTCCCACAGGCTTTGTAGAGCTTTTCTAAAAGGGATTTTTTCCCTTAAATCTCCGTCAGGAGTCCTCTAGGAATGACACCTAAATCTCTTGCTGACATCCTTAATTCCTCCTCCCTTCAGCCAGCTGTTTCTATGTTCACTGGTGCTCTTTCATGGAAAAACACTCTCTCTTCCTGCTATTAATACTTCTCTGCCTCCATGGAGAGTACTGGATCATGTCTTTCTCTGTTCGGGTCCTATCCTTGTTCCACAAGGACAGGACAATTTTGAGGTGAACTAACTATATCCACTTGCCTATGGTGCAACTCAAAACTAATTTGAACTCTAATATTGATCTTTTTTATTTTCCAATTACTCCAACAGATCTTGGAAAATTACATTATCTTGATGATTACCACCCTATCACCTAGACATATCTGGACAAAAAAAACACCAGGGATGCTGTCAGCTCTTTCTTTCTCTCTGTAAATAAGAAAGGCCTTCCTGTTTGTTTCAGGACACCCTTAGATGGCTTTCTTCCACCATCTCAAAAACACCCCATCTCTCAGGGGCAAACAGCTGTGCTCAAAAAGCGAATCCACCACCAGAAGTTTAGCCACGCCCACAGCCCTCCTTTCTCAGGGCTAGACACCTTTTCCACTATTGTGCAGCAGCCACTTGTCATTCCTCACACCTTTGTTTCTCCAGGAGAATTGGATTTGGCCTCCAGGATAGAGCCAGTCCTGTCTCCTTGGTTCTCAAGAGTCTGTTCCATTGAGCCACCCAGGATAGCAAGAATGAAGACGGGTCCCAAGAATAAAGAATAGCTAGATTGACATCCCTAATTGCCCATGTTAAGGTCTAACTCTCCCTTCTTTCTTGGTTACCTACCCTCTCTTCTGACCCTGCGCCTTGACCCCACCTTGCCCCTTTGTTTCTTGATCTCCTTGTTTGAAGATTGTTTCTATAGGCACCAGTGGTTCCAACGTCTCAACCTAACCCCTTCCTAATCTTTAATTGCTTCTTTCCTCAGTGGTGTTTTTTGTGCTAGGTGTTTTACAAACGAGGTACAAACCGCTTCTGGTATTCTCATATCTTTGCATCATGGGATATGGGGTAAGCTCAGCTGTAGCTTAGCAGAGCGAGCTTATGGAGCCGAGGATCGGCTCCGATCGCTCCTCAACCAACAAAGAAGAAGTAGAGAGAACAAAACATGGAACGCTATATGGTAGGTACATAACTTCTCATTTTGCATTAGCATGAATTTTATAAACAATATGAAGTCAAAACTCAAATTTCTGTCATTATTTTCTGACTTCACTCCTCAATAATTTGCCAATGATTTATCAGAAAACCAAAATTTTTGTTGAGACCGTCCAGAAATATAAGGCAAAAATCTCGACATTCTGCAAAAATCTGGACAGTTGAGAGGTATGAGTTACTGTGATGTCTTTATCAGGTGTCCCTGTTCCCTCCTCAAAGAATATCATAAGGTACAAAAAGTAAGAACTCACCTTAACATCACATACTGTTCAATATCTAACAGTAGTAGTTTCTCAGGGTCATTTTAAAAAGCTGAGTTATCATTCTTTCTACCATTTTACATGCTAGGTACTAAGCTGATTAGTCTGAAATTCCTTTGGTCTGAAATGACTTCCAAAAATCCCCTTGTAAACTGGTACTTTCACTACTTGTTGTCATTGCCCAGGGATGTGTCCATGTGTTAACACTTTTTCATGATTAATAGGCATTTGGTCTGTTTTACTCAGTTGACTGTAGGAAACCATCAGGCTAATAATATATGAGGTCATGTGGAATTTTGAGTTTTTAATTGTACTTTTGAGGCACTAGTTATTGTGTTTGCACTTGTGTAGAACATGCATCCCCTTGGGCCTGCAGTACTCTGATGTATTTCTTTGCTTATTATGAAGTTTGCACATTTTTCTTCTGCAAGCAATTTTGTTATGTTTTGTAACTGAGTGATCACTTCATTGTTTATTGATAACACTTTGCAGTCATAGTTTTCCCATTTAGTTTTATGATGCAATTAAACAATAATAACGCAACTATAAAAAATTATATATGTTTATATATATATATATATATATATATATATATATATATATATATATGTGTGTGTGTGTGTGTGTGTATAAAATATAAATATATAAAATTTTTATACTTTTGTAAGCACATTCCCTCTACTGCAGAAATTCATATGAAAAAAGTATCCCATTCATACCACAATTAAATACAAAAATAAATCATATGTATTTTGGGCTAACCAAATGTATGACTCATCTGAGGTACTTTTAATATTTAAATACCAAGACAAATCAACATCAGTTAACCCTTCGGTCAACCATTTCTCTATAAAGGAATAATCAGTTAGTTTGTAATCTCTAGCAGTCTCTACCAATTTGTCCTGTTTATAAAAATTTTTATAGCAAAGGTAATTTCTGAAAATTAAGCAGTACCTCTTTTTTCTGTTATACGTCTTATTAATTTGTGAGTCCACCATTTTATTTTGTTAAATGTATCTATATTTGTGTTTTATTGGAAAGTCTTTGTATCTTGTGAAAGCTTATTTTGGGGTAGTGATGATAGTATTGCAATCTGTTTTCATACGTCTGTCGTTTATTTAGCCTTTGCTGTCAAATTCTAGGGAGCAGGGTCATTTATCCGTGATTGAGTTTGATTGTGTTCTTAGCTTTAAGATGATTGTATCATGATGATGTTATTTTGGATAGGGCATAGTATTTCAACAAACTCTGATATAAAATGGAGCGAAACTTTATTTGACAAGATCTGTATTCCCATAATAAATTACTGTCTATGCAGCTTCTGTTGTATAGCATGTTTCATTGCGTAACAAGTCACAGCTGGGGACCTGCTTGACAGTCTAATTTATTTAAATTAAAAATAATTATTTTTGATTTCTTGTGTTATATTTTTTCAGTAATACTTCTTTTTTTTTCTTTAGGTAAATCAATACATTTCAAGAGCTGAAGAGTTAAAAGCACTTGTTGCATCTGATAACAAGGAAAGTTTTGAACAAGCAAAATCTGCCAGGGATATTTTGAAAGGTGAGTGTTCTAGTACCATGGAATGCAGTTTTCAGAGCTGGTCCAGAAAATGTAGATGTCTTTGAAGTCAAACCCGAACCAAAGGGTATACCATGTCATTCAGTTGGGAAAACAATGCCACTGGGTAGCTTTCTAGCTGTTCCACTCCATTTTAACCATTGTCAGACTTTTCTGTTGCATTCTGCTCAAGTGTTTTGCAGTTCTTCAGCATATTTGCCATGAGGTATGCAGTATTTTCTTAACCCATAAAATTATACTTTATCGTGCACATGTTTTTAATGCACCATGAGGACACGCATGCTGTCATTGCTCTTCTAGCTATTTTACTTCTCTATTTACTACCTCCAACTTCTATGAGTAAATATTATATTGCATATGACGTTGTATATACATAGAAGCAGAAAATAGATTTGTCCCAGCTAATTAAGGTGCTGTTTTGATGTAGGCAAAAACCCCTTACTGTTCCCACTTGCTTATTTGTACTTTCAGTACTAAAAAGGTTTTCTTAAGCTGCCCGTATCTGGGCATGTGAGAAACATTTATGTCTGTAGATTCAGATATGATTATACATTTAGGTTTTAGGTTTAGGTGTCACAAGGCAAGATGTATGATAATATTTTACCAAAAATTTCTTGGAAGTGTTAATACATTTATAAAGTAAGTACATAAAGTAAAAGGCGATCTAAGCTATGGTATGAATGGTTGAGTTTGTGAATTTGATCTGAAAATCAGGGAGCCTAGGTCATGCTAAGGTTTATTTTAATCTGTGACTGTGCATTTAGAATTAAGCGGTCTTGCTGTGGGAATATGCATGTTGTGTCTAAACACTTTCAAAAAATAAAATGTACTGCTTCTGAGAAATGACTGGGCTCCAGTACTCTTGATGTGAGAAGTGTCAGGATTGTTATTTTGTTAATTAATGAGATTAGAAGAGGAAAATGTACAAATTCAGTCCTGCACAACCATTCAGTTTCTGGCAGCTGCTGCTCTGTGTAACATTTGAGTACTGTCCTTTGTGTTTTAAGATTGGGTTTATCCTTTCCAGTAGTCCACATTTGGAATAATGTTTTCACATGATGTCCTTCTGTTCCCATGTTGCAGTATTCTGCATATGGGTTTACTCCTCTAGTCTAGCATACGTACGGCCAGTATCTAAAAGGTTTCAGTCCCTACAAGGTGCGTGAGGCATCCCACATGGCCGAAAGTACGTGGGCCATAAAGGTGACATCGGCACTCACCAGCCCTCAGAACTTTGCAGCTGCCAGTCGTATGCCAGGTGTTTCTGCTACCACTGATGTTGGAGTCGTGGATAAGTATCCTGTTGTTTGTTCATGTCATTCAGAAAGGGTAATTGTCAGTGTGGCTGCCAGATCCCTCACAAGAACGCTCACGATAAGTGCCTTTTGTTTTTGGGACAGTCGCATGACCACAAAGCCTGCCCTATTTGCTAGGTGTTTGTGCCTAAGACACTATGTAGTCACTTGCATACACTTAAACTTTACCTTGAAAACCAACATCTGAAGCAGTGTACCTTATGGATGGGAGGGTTCCTCAGGCGTCTCCGCAGAACCGCCAAAAAAGAAGGCCAGGACCTTATGGCCTTCATCTACTGCTGAGCCTCTTCCGACCGATCCCCAGCCTGTGGCCAACATCGGCCTGGTTCCAGGACTTGGACCTGGATCCGCCGCTCTGGATATCAAGGGTATCTCTAAGGATGCCACACTATCCTTAGGTGAGAGCACGTCCACAGAGGCTATTTTGGCACCGGTCTCTGACACCGGGAATGATCCTGCATTTTCTGTGGAACTGTCTGAACCCTCCAAACCCCTGCAATCTCCGGTTTCTAGGCAGACGTCCTCCGGACCACTTAAGAGAAGGGAAAAGAGAGACATATTTCTCCCACAACAGGTCAAAGCCTTTTCAGTGCCTTTATGGCATTGAGACCTACCACTGCTGTTATTGATCCCACTTCTCGTGAGCCCTAGGCATTAGCCTACTGAGACAGCTACTAGAGGAAAAAGTCCTTTCAGATTCCTCAGAGGAATCACTGTCTTACAACTCTCAACTATCTTCTCCCTTGGGATACTGATCCCCAGAAGAAGAGTCAGTGGACCCTGACTCGCCAGTTGAAGACTTGACCTTTGGTGAAACTATTAGTAAGATGAAGGAACACTTTAAATGGGAATCCTCAGAAATGACTGAGGTACAAAAGAGGTATTACAACCTCATTCAGATACAACCCGCCAGCCCATCTGCTGTTCCTCCTATCCTACTTGCCTTCTCTTCAGCATCTCTGAACCCTGACTCCGAACTGCCTGCCCCACACAGACCAAATAGGCTTTACAAGGTGCCTGATACTGCCAAGCATCTGATTCAGTGCCCACCTGCTGATCTGCCACTATATCAGTCTCTATGGATAAAGCCTCCAAACTCTTACCACCATTCTCTCTGCTGACTAAGACAGCAAGACCATCGAAAGGTTGGGCAAAAAGATATATACTTCAGCTACCTTGGCCTTCAGAGCCACAAACTAGCAGACTCACATGGCCAAGTATGCCTTGTCCTTCTTAGAATCTGCCACCAAACACCTAGCAGATATTCCAGACTCCCCTGCCAAAGCATCACTGTCCTCTCTCCTGGCTCATTCTTCTCAGGTCACCAGACACTCTATCAAGTGTAGTTGCGTGCTGCTGAATCCTCAGCCAGGTCAGCAGTATCAGCATCTGCCCTACGCAGATAATCTTGGCTTTGTCAACAACCCCTGCCAGATTATTTTAGGGCAAAGCTCATTGATGCTCCTTTCGACAATTCTGCACTCTTTGGCTCTAAAGTAGCAGACCTCTTCAAATCTCTGCAGCAAAAAGTCAAAGAAATGCAGGACCTTAAACATTTACTGGTTTCACCAATCCCTAAGTTTCACAGAAACTATCCAGCAAAAACTCAGTTTATTAGGAAGCATTCCTGTCCTGCTCCTCATTCAAGGCCTCGTAAGCCCACAAGGAAACAACCCTCTCCAGCTAGAGCATCACCTCCCTCTAGTCAGAGCAGTCCCTTTCAGGACAGTGCAGGTAGCATCTGACTACCTACCACCCTTGCCTCCCCCCCTCCTTCTGTACCACTGTCTGCTCACCTCTCTCACCGTCTTCCTGTTTGGACCCATCTCACTTTAGGCAAGTGGGTCCTGTCCATACTTCAGAACGGTTGCTTTATGTTCTGGATCTCCCTACCCATAGGGCGATGCATGCCACGACCACCTACTCAGAAACTACACTTCTTGCAACTGGTAGTGTAGACTCTGCTAAATCAGGGTATCATAGAGAAAGTCCCCTCAACTGCAGAAGGAAGAGGATTCTACTCAAGGCTCTTCCTGGTCCCAGGAAGGAAGGACCCTGGAGACCTATTCTAGACTTTCCCTACCTCAACCGTTTTCTAAAGGTGCCTACCTTAAAAATGCTGACCTGCCAGCCCTTTTCCCCCTCTCATAATTCCAAAAGGATTCCTGGCTACATTAGCTATAAAGGATGCTTATCTCCACATCCCAATCAAACCCACCCACCCACCCACAGGAAATACTTGAGATTCTTGGTGAATTCCTCTCACTTGAAATTCTCTGCCTTGCCCTTTGGACTCTCTACCACATCCAAAGTCTTCACCAAATGCTTGGCACCAGTGGTGGCTTACTGCAGAGCAAAGGGAATACAGATATTCCTTTACCTGAATGACATGCTGATCCAGGCTGCCAGCCAAGAAACCCTCCAAGGGCACATTCACTTTGTGGTGACCCTCCTTCAATCACTGGGATTTCAGATAAACCTCCCAAAATCTCATATTCAACCAACCCAAGACATATTCCTAGGGTGCAGGATCCACTTATATCTCAAGGAGGCATTCCTACCCCACACAAAAAGTAAATTCATTGACAGATCATCTCCTCCTGGTTCTTCACTCTACAGAGTTGACTGCAAGGCAGTACCTCAAACTTCTGGGCTACAAGGCAGCTACCATACCCATGCTTCCTTTAACAAGATTGCACATGAGAAAGCTACAGTGGTACCTTCGCTCAGTCTGGAAGCAACACAACCATCCTCTGGAGGACATTGTGCCCCTACTACCTTGCCTAAAAAAGGAAATAGTATGGTGGTTGGATCAAGGTAAATCACAACCCAGGCCTTCCTCTTCAACCATCTCAACCCACTCAGGTCATGCACACAGACGTCTCAAACCTGGGGTGGGGAGCCACTGTCAGCCACAGAAGGCTGCAGGGCCTGTAGCCAAATCACCAGAAATCAGAACACATCAACGCCAAAGAGATGATGGCAATCCTTCTAGCCCTCCAGGCATTTCTCCCTTTCCTACAACAGGGACCACTTCTGATATATACAGACAACACCACTGCACTGTGGTACATCAACAAACAGGGAGGGACCAAGTCTTACCTGCTCTGCAGACTAGCCCTTTTGGTTTGAGAATTGGCGATTTCACAGGGAATAGCCCTACAGGTGACCTACATTCCCTCTCTCCACAACTCATAGGCAGATTATTTGAGCAGAACCAGCACAAACAACAACAAATGGTTGCTTCACAGAGATGTCTTTCTGGATCTGGTCCGCAGGTGGGGTATACCTCAAATAGACCTGTTTGCCTCCACCATCAACAGGCAACTTCCTGGCTTCTGCACCAGGACACCAGAACCACAGACACTGGCAACAGATGCCTTCTCAGTTTCCTGGAAGGGGAAATATCTGTATGCATCCCCCCCTTACCACTCATTCAGAAGGTTCTGCTGAAAATACAGCAGGACAACCCAAAAATCCTGTTGGTGATTCCCTACTGGCCCAAACAGCATTGGTTCCCCTTACTCCTACATTTGTCCAAAGGCAATCACCACAAGCTACCCCCAGATTGGACCTTCTCACGCAGCACAAGGGATCACTAATTCATCCACGCTGGCAACTTCTGCAACTAACCCTGTGGCTGATAGGATTCTGATCCCCTTCAGACACCTTTACAGTGAGGACGTTCTCAATGTCCTGCAAAAGGCCAGGAAACCAAATACAAGAAAATCATACCTTTCAAAGTGGAAACAATTCACTATTTGGTGTCATAAAAGACAGCTGGACCTGCTTCTGAGCAAGGCCCCTCTAGTGCTGTCCTATTTGTGTGAGCTGTTAGACTGGTCTGGTTTATTCATCCATCAAAGCCCCATCTGTCTGCTATTTCTGCATGCTTGCCTCTGGATCCCCCCATTAGCATCCAGACTTCCTTCCAACCTCTTCCTTAAAGGGGTACTTCACCTCAGACCTCCCAGGAAACCCTCTTTTCCACTTTGGGACCTTAACTACGTGCTCGAGAAGTTTATGCTCCCGTTGTTTTAGCCAGCAGATAGAGCTTTCCTAAAGCATTGTACTTGGAAAACTGTTCTGTTAGTGACCCTAACCTCATCCGGAAGAGTGCCTGAACTCCAAACCCCTATGGCGATCCCTCCCTTCCTTGTTTTCCACAAGGACAGGGTTACCCTCAGGATAAACCCGACCTTCATCCCCAAGGTAATCAATGACCTGTTCCTCAATCAGGCCATGCACTTAACTGTCTTTTTCCCAAACCCACAAGGAGACAGTGAGAGAGTGCTGCATTCCCTGGATGTGCACAGACAAATTATATTTTACCTGCACAACACCAAGTCTATCAGATAGCCTGACCAACTTTTCATATCCATCAACCCCAGAGCCCTAGGGAAGGCATTGTCCAAGCAGACTATCTCTACTTGGATCTCCAAGGCCATCACCTTCTGCTGCCAATTCCATGTCTCTGCAGGATACAGTTAAAGCTTATTCCACAAGAGCCATGGCCTCTTCAGGTGCCTTCTTCAAGGGCCTGGATACCTCTACTATCCTGGAGGCTGCTACTTGGTCTTAGGTCCACACTTTCACCAAACACAAACTTGACCACATCAGTAGATCCAGGGCAGGGTTTGCCATGGGCATCTTTCATGGATTCCTGGAATCTTCCTCTAGACCACCACCCCAATCTCATTGAGCTTTGGCACTCACCCATATGCAGAATACTGAGTAGCATCCTGCCATCCCCCAGAATGATACAAGGACAAAATGAATGACTTCAACAATTGGCTAAGCTTCTGGTGTCATTCTAAGGGGATCCAGTATCTGTCTGCCTGGGATAACATGATCGACAAACCACAATGCTTTGCCAGAGATGGCCTGCACCTGTCGCCCCCTTGGGATTCCGAATACTGGCTAAGGCTAAATGCACTCACTTGAGGCACTCCTTAAAATGGAGAACATCGACATCTGTGCAGTGACAGAGACCTGGTTCAAGGCTCCAGAGAGCACCCCTGCATTACCAGGCTATAATTCATACCACACCTTTTGGCCACCTAACCTGGACCGAAGCACTAAAGGTGGAGGCGTGTCCATATTCATTAAGGATATCCACACCTCCAGGCTAGTTGCTCAGCATAATGCATCTGAGATTATCCAAGTACAACTAACTCTGGGCAAGACCGCAATCCAAATTGTAGCTTGCTACAGATCCCCTGCCATGCCCCAGGATTCCCACTCCTCATTTCTTGATACACTGGAAAATAGTAGGGTACAACCTTACACCCTAATAATGGGCGATTTCAACTACCCCAACATTAACTGGGAAAACTACTGATGTACCAACTCTTGCGCTCAACGTTTTCTGGAATTCATAAATTCCAACGCCTTGGATCAACTTATCCACACCCCCACCAGGGGCAGCAATATCCTAGACCTGGTCATTACCAACATGGGGAACCAGTGTTCCACACCAGAGGTCAATTCCATGTTGCTCAGATCCGACCACAAGCAAATCACCCTAGGCATCCACATCCCCACCCCCATCCCCCATTAGGGAAACCACCGTAAAAAATTTCTCCAAAGCCAGCTTCATGCTTCTTAAAACAGAAGTGACAAACTTCATGACACCCATGCTGACGGACAATAGAGGTACAACTGCTGAATCCTATACAACTGCACTTTATAAGCACTTACACGAGTGCATGGATCGTGCAATCCCTAACAGAACCAGGATGCTATCCCCAAATAAAG
The DNA here is from genome assembly GCF_019279795.1 of Protopterus annectens. Taxonomy (NCBI): domain Eukaryota; kingdom Metazoa; phylum Chordata; order Ceratodontiformes; family Protopteridae; genus Protopterus; species Protopterus annectens. The sequence goes on from NC_056739.1 coordinate 595,717,487, forward strand.
GAAGCCAATCTGGTCGTCCCCTGCCATAAACAAACTCTACAACAGAAGAAAGAAACTGTTGCAAAAAAGAGTAAAATCCCATGATTGGAGGAACTCCGTGGTCAGCCTCAGTAAGAAGCTGAGATCTCTCATAAAGTCCTCCAAAGCTAGTTACGAAAACAAAATCGCCACTGATTCTAAAGACAACCACAAAGCATTCTATAGCTATGTCAAGAATCTCAATGGCAACACTCTGATCTGCGCTGTTACAGCACAATGGCACTAAATATACAGAACCAACTGATATTGCCAACATCCTGCCAGATAGGTTCATTGCTAACTTTACCCCTCTCTCATCCCCTAAAGGGCCCATCTCTATACCGGAAGAATGCAAAGTTCCTGTAATCACAGCTGCACAGGTAAACAACACACTCTCCAAAGCCAAGAACACAGCATCCATGGGACCTGACACCATCCCAGGCTGCGTTTTACATGAACTATAGAATGAACTGGCACCCCACCTGAGTACCATGTTCAGTCATAACCTCACCTCAGGCTTTGTTTTCACTGAATGGGGCACAGCAACGGTTATCCCACTCCACAAAGGGAGAGCCATGATGGACCCTGGGAACTACCGCCCCATTAGCCTGACGAGCCTGGTCTGCAAGGCTATGGAACATATCATCATGGAACTTATAAACAATGACATTGGTAATCTCCAAACTCTGGACCCTACCCAGTTCAGGTTTGTAAAAGGCAGATCATGTCTCCTAAACCTTATAGACTTCTTTGAAGTGGTCACTAAAGCCATAGATGAGGGTAAGGTGGTTCAAACAGCCTATCTAGATCTCGCCAAGTCTTTTGACACCATCCCCCACTCTGGAATTATAGATAGTCACTAAACTAGGTATAAATCCCTGTGTCACAAGATGGGTTGCCAACTGGCTCACTGACAGAAGAACCCACACTGTGAAAGTACCCACACTGTGAAAGTAGCAGACTCTAAATCCAACACCAGACTAGTGACAAGTGGAGTACCACAGGGTTCAGTCCTAGGTCCTCTCCTGTTTGGTATCTACTTCTGTGAAGTACAGGCTAACACAGAAGGTTTTTGGCTAACAACGTTCATAGATGACTGCAAACTAGGAGCCATAATCAAAACTCCTAACAATGTGGACATCCTACAAAAGGGCCTCACTGAGACAGATGCCTGGTGTGAAAGCCATGGCCTCAAGCTCAATGCCAAAAAGTGCATTGTCATCCCTTTGGTAAAAACTCTGTACCCATGAACTTACCACATAAGCGGTAGTCTGCTTAACACCGAAAGTGTGATGAGACCTTGGGGCACAGGTGGGCAGAAGTCTCTCCTTTGATAATCACATCGCCACAGTAGTCAGGAAACCCTTCTACATGGCACACCTCATCACAAAAGGTTTCTCATCCAGGAAGAAAGAGGTCATTGTTCCACTCTACTTATCACTCATTAGACCCATTATAGAGTACAACGCCCCTTTTGGTATGTACCTCACAAGACATCTACAACAACTTGAAAGGCCACAGAAATACCTCACAAAGAGGATTACCGGCCTCAAATAGATGCCCTATGCAGACCATGTCAAAAAACTCCAGCTCTGTCGCATATCGCCTACTCAGAGACTATCTCTGCCTAACATACAAAGCTATGTCAAACCCAGAGCTGTTGGACATCCTCCACTTAAAGAAATTCCCATCCCTCCGAGCTACATGCTCTAGGGACCTAAACTTTGTCAACACAATAAACAGAACATGCTGGAGGGATAGATTCCTGTCCCAGAGACTTCCCATACTCTGGAACAAACGACCTATCTATATCAAACAAAGCTCCTCATTAGCACTCTTCAAGAAAAATCTTGATGATTGGATGGAAGATAGGAAATTCACCCCGAGGATCACTTCTGCAGCTCTGCTTGACAGGGGCACAGGAAAATAATTTTCTTGGGTTGCAAAAGCCAGGGTACCGTTTGGCTAGGCTTATATAGGCCCTAGGGCCAATAGCCTAGTACCTACCTATGAACCTATGGGGGGATGTTGCACCTAAGATACTGCTTCCAGATATGAATCTACTTTTTCATCAGCTTAGTGGAGATCTCAGGGTTAAGGATTATCCCACTCGCAGCTTTCAAACTTCTATCTCCAGAATGTGGAACAGAGTGCTTCTCAAAATTTGGGACAACTGAGCAAAATGTGGAACACCTGCCAACAACTTCAACTAGGAAGTTGTCAGGATGGTTAAAGTGCATTACTTTGTACTTCATCATCATCATCTTAAAGTGCATTACTTTGTACTTATTAAATAATATTTTGATGATTTAATATGAATCAGTATTATTTACCATAGATATTAGTTAAAAATATTCTTACCATTGAATATGTGACAGACCCTTTCAGTGTAGAACAGTGAAGAGCATGGACTTGAGACCCAGATTGACAGTCGCGTGAACTAGCACCTCAACCCTTTTGCTCTTCAAGTGAAAAGCAAAAATGCAGACACTACGACAGTACTCAGTCTATGCCCCCCCCCCACAGCTGTTCGAGCCTGAGCTATTCTATTGTTTTTAAAAAGACTTGAAAGGTGAGAGATGTGCACCTCTCACTGCCATTATGATGATACATCCTGGAGCTTTTTTACAAACGTGCTGTTAGTGAATTAACTAGGTTTCTAGCTTTTCCAGGTCAGATGTTAGAGAGCAGCCACCTGAATCCTCTGTTCATGGATCAGAAGTAATTGGTGCCTAGCCTCCTACAGTCGCCACTGAACCACTCAGTTGGAATGGTTGGCACTGATTAACTAATTATCACTAGATACGTTTGCACCATCGGTAGTTCAGGTTCAAGAGACTGGGTTCTTAATTCATTCTTTTGGGATTTGGAGTTAAGTGTAGAGTTTCACCTATAGGGCCATCATTTGTTGACTATTTCCTGGCCCATTGTGGGTCCCTCCTCATTATGGATCTTGCCTTTCCCAGTGTTCCATGCTGCAGTTTTCTCTTTATCCCTGTTCTAGCCTCTGAGCCTGCTAACCATCATACCACTGCCATTTCCCATTCATTCCCCTTCATTAAGACAAGAGCAGTCCATAGTATGAGCTTCACACAAGCAGTCATGAAGGATGTTGATTTTTGGCTGTAACTCAACCCCCCCCCCGATGTCAGTGTGGACAGGTTCATACATTGCCTCTCCTCAGCATGTGCTTGCTGCCAGACACATGCCCTAAGAAAGCTACTGCTCATGAGCTTGTGATCAGCATGGCCACATAACCCCAGCCCTGCAACCACTGCTTCCCTTTGCATGAAACAGGGCAGTCACCTAGTAAAACACCATCCCAGGATGAGCAGGCAGGTGTAAACTGCTAACACTCGCACTCTCCTGATCAGCTGTTCCATTTCACGTACCTCTATTTGAACTTGGACTATCAGGATCATAGTTTGGGTTTTACCTCCAATCCCATAGAACTAGACAACCATGGAAAATTTTGCTTTTTATATCTGGTGACTTGGAGCTTACTGTCAAGTCATATCCATTTGGGGGAAGTATCTGGATGGCAAAGCACCTAGATTTATTTTGATTTTGATTGGGATAAGATGCATTAGTTGTCTTCTTGCACTGAGCTGTATAACTTCTTAGGCCTGGTGGCCTGGCATCTTGACTGTAGCTGTGTCTTATCTTTGCAGATGGTAATCATTCTCACTGCTGCAGTAGCCAGTGTGTTGTATTTTGCCAAGGATGCAACACCTTTCCAGCTTCCCAAAGTTCTAACCCCCTTTCCACTCAGTTACAGTGGCTGTTAATAGGCTAATCCCTTTTGAGAGGAACTATCAAAGCAATCAGAGTGACTAAAAATCTTCTGTACATTTCCACTTTTAGCAGACGGATCTCTGAGGCTTTTCTTGAGCAGCAGTTAGCCAAGGCTTCTTGTCAGACACACAAAACCCATTTTGGGTACCCCTTCCACACGTATAAATACTGATTTTTTTTATATATATTTTTATGTTTTAACTGTTTTGCATGGAAATAGTGGTAAGTCTCTTTAAAAATACCAGCTTTTCTGGCACACCTTGGTAGATGCTCCTCAGCTACCATTGTTGTCTCTCTAGGGATTGCTGTCAAGGAATAGACTATCAATCAGTACCCTAGGGCTTATCCTGTATTTATTTAATGATTGATTAGTGTTTTTAGGGAGTCATAAAGTATTTTTATAGAGAGTAATGGACTTGTATGTGAATGCTAAAGTTTACTGGTTGTTTACTTGTGTTTTCTTGTGTTTTTTAAGGGGCGGCTAATTTACCTAAAATTGTCAGTTAACAAGGAAATCATTTGCGCTTCTTGTGTAACATTGTTTTTGGATATTTCTATTTATTTGGAAGGTAAGTGCCTTCTGTGTGGGCTCTTCCTTTGCCTCAGCCAACAATGAGTGACTTTGCAGTGACCACTTACCTGTTTCCTTGGATCCCTCTGGTGTAGCCTTGCCAGCTACTATGGACTGGGGCTCATCCATGTCCTCTGCAGCTGTTCTAGTGCCTGGCTTGGCTATGGAAGAACCGACTATTTTGGGTACAGGAAATACTTTCAGAGGATCTTCTTGAGACACCTGAGGAAAGAGACCTCTTGCTTGGGATGATATGCTGTCCCCTAAACTTTCTCCCATTGGGGATGTACCTAGAAGAAAGAGAAAGATAGTCCTGTAGAAAATAAGGAAATGATTTTTGCTTATAAAAATGATGTTTTTACCTTGGCTAGAAATCTATTACATATAGTCAATGCTGAGTGCCAGATGCTTTCTCCTAATGTTTCTACCCATTTTCTAAGTAAGAAACATTTTATGATAATCCTGATGTGGAGAGAGGTGGGGTTTTGTTACCTCAGAGTTCTGTAGTCAAAGACTGATTCTTTAGACAGTGAGCCTAAACTTGTCCAGACGGAAACATTCTTGTTTTCTAAAACTATTTCCATATTAAAGGATGTATTTTCTTGGTAACAGTCAGATGTCCCCTCTGAGCTATTCAGATTTTATTGATTTACTTGAACAAGAAGTACCCAATTCTGAAGCCATTCTTTTTATTTTAGCAGTTTTCGAGGATGCTTTTAAAGCTGATGTAATGCTCCTGATTCTATCCCATCTGTTCCTAAAATGCAGATAAGCTGTACAGAGTTTCCCAAGTTAATACATTTCTCTATTGTCATCTGAGCTTACACATCTGCTATCACAACAACAACTTCCTGGGGACAAGGAGGGTAAGTGGTTGAACAGACAGGATAAACAACGTTTTTCTTCTAAACTAGCCTGCAGATTCCTTAACCACCTGGGCTGTATATGAAAACGTATTTTTAAATGGGGCAATATTTCAAAATAATTTTCTGCTTCCCCTTACTCTGAAGTCAGCCCTTGCACAAATCCAGTTGTCTAACTTGTCTCTAAACATTCCTTAAAAAAGTGTGTAGGATTGTGCTGATACAGTTTCCAGGGCTTTTGCTTCAGCAACTGTTTTGAAAAGATACGTTTGAACATGTAACCAAAATGTTCCAGATGAGTTAGTCTGAACTTTTGAGTCGCCGTCCAGAAACAGAGGATCTGAAGTAGTTGTCTTCATTTGCTCTTCAACCTTTGAGTTACAGATCCTTATCAGATCTGACTCTGATGCATATCCAACATCTGATCCGAGCTCAAGGCTTCTCCCCTCACCCATAATGCCCTTGTCTCCTTCCTCCCCAGATCTCATTTGCTGCCTGTAAAGTCTGCGTCGTGGTCTGAGCTCTCTGCTTCATTTTTTGGTAAGTGAGTGTTTTTTGGGGTTTATCTCTCTCTCTTTCTGTATTTTCTTATTTTCTCTCCCTACTTTCTATCCTCCCCTTCCACGTGGAAGAGAAAAACTCTTTCTCTACCTATCCTTCCTTTCCGTAGTGTGTGCTTGTGAGTGTGCTGGGCCTGACCTGGGATCATGTCTGAAACTCCCAAGCCAGGCTTCAGAAAGTGCATAGAGTGTGGCCATAAGCTGTCCCCAGCTGATGGCCCCACTCTGTGCGTGGTGTGTCTGGGGGCGGCCCACCTTCAAACCTCCTGCTCCATCTGTGCTGGGTTCAGTCCAAGGGCACTGAAGGACAGGAGGGATAAACTAATTCTAAAGGGCCTCCTTCTTTCTTCGGGGACTGTAGTCCCGGTTCCCCCTTTAACTTCAGCTTTGGCTGCTGCTTCTTCTACGTCCCTGACCTCTGGAACTCAAACTCCCACTAAGAGGTCCGAGGAAGGGGAAAAATCTAAAAAGGGCAGTCCAAGAAAGTGATCCCCTGACTGCTCGGCGCCGGCCCCCCACCTAAGACTAGACCAGTTACAAGACCAGACTCTCCCCGGCTCCAGTTTTCCCCTGAGCCAGAGGAGCCCTGGATCTGGTAGCCAGTGCAGGTTTCCCCTCACCATCCATCCAGGCCACTGTTGGTCACCTCCTCCTCCTGCTCCACCCTGAGCCTTAGTGAAGCGGAGATGGATAGGATGATGCGGAAGCTCATCCGCACCCAGATTCAGATGGGAGTCTTACCTGCCCCTCTCTCTGGAGCGGGGAACACGCAGTTATTCTTTACCTCAATTACTCCTTCTCTGATTTGACCTTCGGTTTCGGAGCCCTTGGACCTGAGAACCTTCGGGGTCGGCACCAACGGTACCTTGTACCTCGACGGCGGCCACAGCCTTGAGCATGTCTGATCCGACAGGCTCTAGGAGCTGTAGCCTCAGCACTGGATCCAAGGGGATGTTGTTGGCTCAGAGTGTGTCAGAGTGCACTCTTCCTCTTGGTATCTCGGTGCTTGGAGGCTCGGCTCTGGCTCCCGCATCGGGGCAGAGGGGGATGCCTTCTACTGGCCTTTATCAGGATGTCCATTCCCCTTCAGCTTTTGATGTGGTTAAGAGGGTTCTCTCAGTTTCGTTGAGACCCTTAACCATGTTGTCCTCAGACTCAGCCCCAACTCCCTCTGTTTTGGGTATGGTTCCAACCATCCTGCCATCTCAGGGAAAGCCTGCTGCTGTTTTGCCTCAGGAAGCTCCCATTTGGGAGCATCAGGATGTCGGTGAGTCCTCCCCAGACATTCCCACCGAAGAGGTTCTTTGCAAACATACGTGCAAAAGGAGGCACTTAGATTCCCCTCTGGAGTCGCTCACTAAAGACACCGATATGGGGGAAGGTTTTCCTCCCAGTAACCCCCAGAGGATCATCCTTCGCTAGGGGGTTGGTTTGCCCAGAAACCTACCTTGGACAAATCTGTGTTGCTCGCATTTGGCGCAGACCCCTTTACTTCCTGGGTGTCCCCTCCCATGGAGCCCTTAGTCGACCTGATAACATCCCAGGCATGGAACGAACTGGACATGGTGGAGCCCATCCCAAAGTGCCCAGATAAAGTTCTTAACCCACCTTCAGTTAGGACACACTGGAACAAGGGGTCCCCGGTTGATGCTATGGTGGTGGCAGATGCCACTAGGAAAGAGCTCACTCAGGAGAGCTCTATGGTTCGCCCTTCTGATGGAGAGTCAAGGACACTGGACCGATGTGGGAAGTAGGTGTATGCTTCAGCGACTTTTTCAGTAAGAGCGGTGAATTACATGGCACACTTGATTCGGCTGCAGCGAGACCTAGTGAAGAAGATTGCCGAGTCAACCCTGAGTCCATGCCGGCGAAGGACAAGGAGAAGTTTTCCGCTCGTATGGCCACTCTGAAGTCAGTCACGAACACCTCTATGTGTCTCCTCACCCATGTTACTGAGGGAGCCACTAGGGGAGCTGGTACATGCGTTCCCGTCAGGTGACACACCTGACAGTGGCTCTGTCAGTTCTTTGAACCTTTTAAGATATCATTCACCAATGCCCTGTATGACGGTTCCTTCCTGTTTGGAAAGTCAGTACGTGAGACCTTGGTCCAGAGTGAGAAGGACGGGAAGACTCTGTCTGCTGTCAGGATACGCTTCTCCTCCCCTCAAAGATCCTTTTCCGGGAATCCGCGAGGGACTAAGAAGATGTGGTTCTGAAAGTCTCAGGTGTTTTCCCGAGACTTTCAGGACTTGCCTTCCCCCAGGGGCAGAGAGGGATACAATAGACGTTGCCCTAGTGGCAGAGGGGGTCAGAGAAATTATGGGTCTTGAGAGCCTTTCTTGGACAGACCAGAGCAACAGCCCTGAAGGGTTGCCTGACTGTCTGTCTCTGGAGGCAGTCGGTGGCCCGGTTATCGCTACACCTAATGGAGTGAGAGTCCATCACAGCAGATCATTGGGTGTTGCAGATTATATCCAGCCGTGCACAAGAAGGATGCAGCACTGGAAATAGCAAAGCTGCTAGAAAAGCGGGTCATCCAGCACATCCCCCAAGACCAGTCCGGATTAGGCATTTATTCCAGGTTCTTTTTAGTTCCAAAGAAGACAGGGGATCCAAGACCAATTTTGGATCTTTCCACCTTGAACCTGTCAGTGGCCAAGACAAATTTTTGGATGGTCGCCCTTCAATCTATCCTGTCCTTCCTGCAGGAGAACGATTGGATGTGCTCTGTCGACCTCCAAGGTGCATACTATCTTATCAAGATGGACAGGCACTGTCGGTAGTTTCTCTGCTTCTGGCTAGAAACCAATCAGCATCAATTCAGAGCGTTCCCCTTTGGTCTCACCGCAGCCCCCAGGGTGTTCACCGAAGTGTTGGCAGTAGTAGCAGCTCACCTGAGACTTCATGTCATTCAGGTTTTCCCCTACCTGGACGATTGTTTCCTCACTGCCCTTCCAAGCATCAACTCTGTCAAGTGAGAGATTCCTTCCTTTTACTAGCCCAAAGGTTAGGCATCACCATCAATCTCAGCAAGTCGTCTTTGGCCCCATTTCAGACATTAGACTTCACTGGGACTCTGTTAGACATTATCCATACAAAAATCTTCTTTACTCCAGACAAGATACACAGTCTGAAACTGCATATTCTTTGCATTCTTCAAACCCGTTTTCTGACAGCAGTAGTAGTACTACGGACGTTGGGGTCTGTGGCGGCCACAATCAATCCCTTGGCACGTCTTCACATGCGGATCCTCCAGTGGACTGTTTCCATACAATGGTCCCTGCTAGATCTACTATTTTCTCATCCTGTTTGAATCTCCTGAGTGTGCAGGACCTCTATCTGGTGGTGGATTCATTTTCCTGACCTGGTCTAGGGACATCCTTTTCTCCCTTCATTTCCCAAGGCCACTGTGATCACGGATGCCTCCCAGCTGGGTTGGGGGGCATTGCTCGGGAAGGATAGTCCAAGGCACGTGGTCCCCTTCTGAGACCAGTTTGCATAACAATGTCCTGAAGATGAGGGTGGTGCTTCTCGCGTTGCAGGCTCTCCATGCCCATCTTCCCTTAGGGACAATTGCTATCCAGATGGACAACATGTCTGTGGTCTGGTACATCAACAAACAGGGGGGAACCTGATCTTATCCCCTTTGTTACAAAGCCACGAGGGTGTGGGAATGGATGATCTCCACCGGCCAGTTTCTGGTGGCAACGCATATCCCGGGACAGTCCAACATTCTTGCATTCACGCTCAGCAGGTCTATCCTGATGCCTTATGAGTGGTTTCTGAATCCTTCAGTAGCGGAACAGATCTTTCACAAGTAGGGTCAGCCTTGCTGCGATCTTTTCGCATCTCCTTCCAGCGTGAAATGCAGCGAGTTGACTCCCCCCTCAGGGATAAACCACCAGAGACGCTCTGATTCATGCTTGGCCTCCTGGTCTTCTGTATGCTTATCCTCCCCCTACACTTGGTACCAAAGTTTCTTCAGAAAGCTTGACCCATTCTGGCCTCACCAAGTCCGGTTTCCCTCTCTGTGGTCTCGTCTGGTGGCTCCACCATGGACGCTGGATCCAGTTCTGGATCTCATTTCAAACCAGTCAGGGATTCCCCATCCAGACCTGGAAGTCTAAAGCTCACTGCTTGGTTGCTCCAGTTTCCATGATTATCAGGACTCCTGGTTTATATTCTCCCATTACAAGAATTGTGGTGGTGGCTCATAAGTCTTCTACCAGGAACGTATATTATAGCAAGTGGAAATGTTTTTCTATATGGCCTTCACAGAGTGCACTGGTTCCTTTTACTGCTCCAGTTTCTGCAGTGTTAGAATTCTTATCAGGATTTTTCAACAAGGCACCAGTTCCTCTACAGTCATTCATCTGGCTGCAATCTCCAATTTTCATGTGCGGAAAGATAGGGCTTCCTTAGCATCCTCTAAGCTTTGCAAGACCTTCCTTAAAGTACCTTTCTTCTGAGACCACCGGTGAAGGATCCTACGCCTCTGTGGGATCTTACATTAGTGTTTCAGACTTTAGTTTCATCTCCCTTTGAACCTGCAACTTTGGTGGAGTTGCAAATTCTGTCCTGGAAGACTGCATTTTTAGTTACCATTACTTCTGCCAGGAGAGTGTCGGAACGTCAAGCACCATCGATCAAGGCCCCTATATGATTTTTCATAATGACAGAGTGTCTTTGCATACTAACCCATCCTTTCTTCCGAAGGTAGCTTCAGAGGCCAACATTAGGCAGATGATCAATCTCCTGGTCTTCTTTCCAAATTTTCAAAACAAGGGAGAATATAAATTGCATTTGTTGGCAGTACATAGTTAAGTTTCTATTTGCACAGGATAAAACCTTTTCGTAAATCTGACCAACATTTTGTTTCTTATTCCAAACTTTTTTAGGGAAACTAGTATCCAAAGTTACAATTGCCCATTGGATTTCCCAGTGTATTATCCGGGTGTATTCTGTCGGGGGGTTTTCCCCACTAGGTCAAGTAAAAGCAAATTCTACCAAATGTGTGGCCACTTCATTGGCTTTTTGGTCCAGAGTTTCACTGGATGATATTTGTTCTGCAACTACTTGGGCCTCATCTCATACCTTCATCTCACATTATAAGTAGGACATCATATCCAGGAACAAGGCATCATTTGTCTCCGCCGGGCTCCAGAATATCCTTCTATGAGGGCCTCACAGGTGTTTAGTAGCTGGGGACTCTGTCCCACAGGTTGAAGATCAAATGAGGACAACTACTTCAGATAGAATGTTATGGTCTGAGTAGTTGTTCTTCATTTGTCTTCAACCATCCCCCCCTCCTTCCCCCAACTTTGTCTAAACTATATAAGGCTAGAAGGTGGGCATCTTCGAAATACCCTTTGTCCTTCTTTTGTTCAGAAATTTTTGTTCTCTGGTAGTGACAAGGTCCTGTTGGGTCGGGTGTAAGTAACTGATTGTCCAGCAAACTATATCTGAAGGGAGGAAGGTGACAGGGGCATTATGGGTGAGGGGAGGAGCTTTGCGCTCGGATCAGATGCTGGGTATGCGGCTGAGTCAAATCAGATAGGCATCTGTAACCCACAGGCTGAAGACAAATGAACAACTACTCAGATGGAGCGTTATGGTGAGTACATAACTTTTTTATTTGGGTCTGCTGCTGCACAGGTCCTCAGACAATGAAATGTGGCGGGTAAGTTAATGCAGGGAGTTTCTAGGATTTTTCAGGTCCCCAGACACTTCATTTCAAAACCATTTACCTTTTTCAAAGGATAAAACAAGCAAATACTGCGATCTAATAACAGGCAGGCACCCAAGGAAAAAAAATGTCAGGAGGAAAACCGAAAAAAAAAAAAAAAAAAGAAATTTCCCAAAAGAAGGTCAGATGAATCAGATCTATCAAGGGTCAGACAGTTTCAGAATGACTATGGCAGAGACCTTGTCACCTTCCCCCACTCATGCCACTCTTTCCCTTCCACTGTCACATGTCTGACCCTCAGTGCCCTTGCTTGGTGTCGGATGATTTCAGACAAATGGGCTCTAAAGGTGATTCAGAAGGGTTATGGTTGGCAATGGATAAAATTTATCCCACTTGTCAGGGAATTCCCCCTCTGCCTCCCATTCAAGCAGAGTTGTTTCCTTGTGTGCCCCAACATGTTAGGAGCATGTGTCATAGAACATGTCCCTGCAAAACACTTAAGAAGGGGCTTTTATTCATTTCCAGGTGTAGAGCAGGCTTAGCAAAGACCATTCTCCAGGGCAGCTTGGGTAAGTTATGGTAATCTACCCATATGCTACTGCAGCAGTGAGTATGAGGAACATAGTTCTGTTTTTTAAGTTGCACTTACCCATAACAGTAGATGTTTGCATTCTTGACTGCTGTAGTAGCCATACCCGTCCACCATCACCCTTATTGTATATAGTTAGTGCTGCTTACAACTTGGTTGTTTCTGTTTAGTTCAAGAGGAACTTTCCTTTTTTGTACCCTCGGGGCAAAGAAAGTCCTAAAGATTTTTAGTCACTCTGGCTGCTTTTATAGCTTTATCTCTAAAAGGGACTAGCCTATGAGCATCCAGAGTGACTATGTGGGAGGGAGTTAGAGCTTTGGGAAGCCTGCCAGATGCTGTGTCCATGGTAGGATATAACCCATAGACTACTGCAGCATTGACAAATTTGAACTTCTGTTGTTATGGGTAAGTGCAACTTTTTAAACTGCACTGTCTTCCCATGGGAGCCAGTTGTTGTGGATGGTATTACTGAAGACTAGAGGCATTCTCACTGCAGTTACTGGGTTGAATTTTCGTACTGGCATCCAGCAGACTTGAAAGGTATATTTTATATGTACCTCAAGGCTGACTTCCACATGCTGTCTGCAAGCCCACCCAGTTCATGGATAGAGGGGGGAAATCAAGATGGGCAAGAAGGTTTACTGCTCTGTCACACTGAGGCATAAGGACTCTCCGCTATATACTTCCCATGCCTAGCTTCTAGGTTCTACAGAAGGAGACTGTCTTGGTTATCCTTGTTTCCCTATCTGATGACAAAATTGGGGAGGACCTTGCTTATCCCTGGCTACTGACTTGCAGGCTGAACCACATTTTAGTTGCTGTTTGGCATCTGTCATGAATGTCCTGAAGAAGGCAGTGGACATTGCTGTGTCTCTGTGGTTTATTGACTGACTAAGTTCTTTACCACTGGGAAATGATTTGACAATCTTTCTGTATGCTTTCTTTGACATAAGTAGACTGTTTGGACAGTGTCTTCACTCCCTGTTGTATGCTTTCCGTAGCACCTGTCAGGTTTAATCTTTTTGGGAAATCTATTGCTTTGTTGGTTAACCTCCCACACTCCCAGGAAAAGGAAGAAGCCTTTCAGATGTTAGCTTCTGACTCATGTGTGGTCCCACTTGCTTCTGGCCCCTGGCTGAGTGGACTTGTTTGAATTTTTGTCCTATTCCCATCAATAGCTGATTCCCTGGTTTCTGGGTGGGGGTGGGGTGGGGGGTGGGGGGTTGAGCGTGGCCTCACTGTTTGAAGTGACAGACCCAAATGTGCAAGTCCAGAAACCTCAAAAAATTAATTTCTATTCAGACAAAAACAGTGAATTCTGAATGTACCCTGATAAAGAAGTTGTATACCTACATCCACTTATGTTTGTATACTTTAACTCTGAGATTGATGTACAGTGAAGTAGGGGGTACCTCAAACTAAAACTTAATATATATTAATTATTTTCCAACAATGTATGCTTAGCGGTGGTGGTGCTGCAGTAGCGTTGTCGCCTCACAGAAAGACGCTGACCGGTTCGACTCTCAGCTAGAGCGTCTTCTGCGTGGAGACATGCGTGAATGGGCGTACCTTCGTTGAAGGTTGTGCGTCAGGGCTGGCAACTCGGCACGTAAAAATCAACTGCCAATCATTAGCGGACTGGAGTTCCGCTGTGGCGACCCCTAACCGGGAAAAGCCGAAAGACACAACAACAATTTTCCAACAATGTTAGTTACAGACCTCAGAATTTTATGTGACAACCTTTTTGGAGCTTGGCTTGGGTGGCATGCCCCTTTTCTTTCACATCCCATCCTGCTTCTGGGTTTCTGCCCCTTAACCAAGTGCTGTGGACTGCCCAGTTGGTGGTGTTGGCTCTGGAGACTGACTTTCACAAAGCCTCAAAGACCATCTGGTGGTTCAAGAAAGGTGAGTAGAAGAACGTCTCCCAGGCTGCTGTTAGCAAATGTGAAGGAAACAATGACCTTGATTGGAGGCATTGTCAGGAGGTGGAATGAACACTGTGAAGAACTCATAAGTCTGGGGATGCAGTGCCAGAAGTAGCAGCAGAGACTGGATCCATTTCCATACATGAGGACACTGTGGACATTAAATATCTCCACAATGCCAAGGCTTCAGGAGCAGATGACATCCACCTGAAAATGCTGAAAGTGTTGGATATTGTTTGAATAACATGGTTAACATGCATTTATACTGTTACTTAAAAGACAGGGATAGTACCCATGGGCTGGCAGACTGAGGTGGTGATTCTTGTTTTCAAAACAAGAGACAGGAGGATGTGTTGCTGTTGCAGAAGAGATCACATTCTTCAGCCCTCATGTGAAAACCTAGGCCAGGGTGCTGAACAGGACACACTGACTGGTAGTAAAGCCTCTAGTTCAGGAGAAGCGGTGTGAATTCCATCCTGGCTGTTGAGAATTGTGTTATCTCGTTGCCCTTGCTTGGATATTGCAGGAAACGTTTTGCAGTCTTGTCTAAATGCATTTTTCTAGACCTGGGGAAGACATATGACTACATATTCAAAAATAAACAGTGGAGGCTTCTAATGCCACTGTCACATTTTTGAGTTGTGTCTGTATTCTTGGGAGTACATTCGCGATGGATGTGGGATCTACCAAAGATGCATATTGTCTCCCCTCCTTTTTGTGATTTTTTCATGTTGAGCATGTCAAGGCAGAGTCAAGATTTAAAAGTATTCAGTTTAAGGACATAGAAGCTGCATTTGTTTGGAGATTTTACTACCTTCTTGGTCTCAAGAGCGGTGATCTCCAGACATATTGGAACAGCTTACTACCAAGTTGTGGAATGGATTGGATGAGAATAACTATCTAGAAATCAGGGTTCACAGTTCTTTCCTTGTTGAGGTAGATTGTTTTTGAGAGTAGGCCCTGATGCAGATCCTGGACACACTGGGGAGATTGCTCCATGAGGGCTGGAAATGCTTGGAGTTTCCCAGAAGGAGTTGGACATGTTACGGGGGAGAGTAGAGTCTGTTCTGTCTGGTTACCACTGTGATCCTCACTAATGCAGTGTATAAAATGAGTAGATGGCTCTTTTTCACTTCTCTTTAACTGTTACTTGCAGTGCTTGTGGTTTGCTTTGTGGCTGAAAAGACTGCATCTTTGTCTTTGCATGGATATAGAGAGGATAGAGGCAGTTCAGTAGAACACAGAAAACATGGATCACATTGCTCAGTGGAAGCCATTTGAAGTCAGATTTGAAAAGTGTGATATGTACTGACTTGGAGCCAGACAGCAGAGGAGGAGAATGACAAACATTTATTTAGCTCAAGGGACTCTGTGAAGACTTAGAGGGTACTACATTAAAAGAAAATGCAGTATTGTATGTGGCATTTAGCACAGAGGACTAAATCTGTGAGCTGTGAACAAGCATCCTCTTGTAGTCCAGGGTTTAATTACCTCAGATTCCATTTTTCTCTGTGGCTTTGAGCAAATCACTGAACCGGATAGTGTTCCTGTGCTGTCTGAAAAAGATTCATATAGACCACTGGTCTACCCCACTTAAAAATACAAATTATTAAAAAATAAAAAAAAAAAAACATAAATAAGAGGGCAGAGTTTGATGATATAAAATGAGCATCTCAGTGGAGCCAGAAGGAATATTTTACTCTAGAGAGACTAGATAATGACTTTTCTTCCTGGAATGATTATAGTGTTAGAACTATGACCAAATTAAAAATGCATGAGACATAAGTAATGACATTCTTATGTGAGGTTTGGAATTGGAAAACAATTAAGCTACTGGATTAGCAGAATCCCAAACATAGTCAGTAGACTGGCGAAATGGACAGATGTTTTGAGCAAGTAACATTTGTCTTAAAAAATTCACGGTGGAGGTGAGACGAATTCTAACAGCTTGTATGTCAACCAGGAGAGATTCCCATGAGTCACTGTAAGAAATTAATTTTTGACCTTGAAAGTAAGCTAGTAAAGTTAAAATCTTTACAACGTGAATTGTTCTATCAGAACAGAAATTTGAGCGTGTTTCGTTCGGCTTGAGAATCAGTAAGATGTTCTTCATGTTTCACTGTTGCAGTCATCACATTTGGGTTATCATGCCAGGGGTAGCCCTCATTCGGCCAGAATACCAGAGGTGTAGTATTTCTGCGTCAGTTGCTGTCGCTCCAGGACTGACGTCAGGTCATCAGTGGTATAAAAACAGGCAGCCGACGCCATTACATCGGTCTTTCTTGCCGAGGAGGCTGAAGCAGAAGCAGTTTGCACGAGTGCCGGTCGGCCGCTACCTGAGTTTTTGTTTCCGAACTGAAGTTGAAGTCTTCTAAAGCTAAGGACCCCTTTGGGGATCCTTATTTCTTGCTCTAACCGATGTCAGAAAAAGTTAACAATTGTCTTGCCTGTGTAAAGTAAATACCACACAGAGACTTCCATTCTTACCGCATCACCTGTTTAGGCCCAGACCACGACGTCCCCCTCTGTCACTTTTGTGCTTTGTTCAACTCCAGAACTTTACGTTGTCAGGCCCTTATTGTAGCTAGATATTTTTGCTCTCAGTCCTCAAATTCCGATATGGCTTCGGTAAGCCATCCAACTACCGATCTTCCGAAAAAACATAAGGGTAAAGACAGAGACAGACCACACAGGTCCAAAACTGCCAATGATGCTTCCGTTAAGCTATCATCAGTTCTCCAGTCCTCAGTGAGGCACTTTCACAGCCCTTGATGCCTGCTTCTGTGGATTTGCAGGCCGCTACCGAGACTCTTCTTCGACTAAGGATCCTGCGGATGTCTCTACCTTGGATGGGTCTGGAGCCGCTGAGCAGGCACTGGCTTCCGAGGAAGTACTTCATACTACCAATACTCGACACAGACCGGCTTCTTTCGCGTCTTGAGTTCTTTCGAAAACAACTGAGTTTCTAAGGCCCAGGGTACGAACCACACCCAAAAGACCGACGACCCAAGCTCAGACACCTGCTTCTTTGCTTCAGTTTCAAATGCTTAAAATGGAGGAAGACCTTATAATGCTTATTAGGGGAAGCCAGGCTACCCCTTCCAAAAGAAATAGAGACTTGTCCTCAGTAGTTTTATCTGAACAGGAGTCCAATGAATCGGATGCATCTGAATATGCAGCTATGCAACCCCTCTCTGCTTATGAGGATTCTGATGCAGAGGAATCCATCCCTTCAGCCTCTCCACCCAAGGACTTTTCCTTTGGGGAACCCTGCATACTTTAAGGGAGCATTTCCAATGGGAATGTCAGGACTATCCTCAGTCTAAAAAGAGACTCAGGGAATTCTTAGATCTACCACAGCACAGACCTCTGGCCATTCCTCCTGTCCAGGATGTTGTGGATGATGTTTTTATGGAATCCAGTCTGATCCAGTCTGACTCCTGACACCCTCCCTCCTGCTCCCAGGAAACCTGACACGTATTATAGAGTCCCTGACTCTCACAAATTCCTTTTCAAAAATCCTACTGCTGACCCCTCTCTGAAAGACCTAAAGGAATAAAAGCAACCTCAGCTAAGGATCCCACCCCCTCAGCTAGGGATTCCCAAGCATTAGACAGATGGGGTAAAAAAGTATACACCTCTGCTACTCTTGCTATTGGAGCATTAAATTGTCACTTCCACATGCTGAAATATCAGCAACATACCATGGAACTCCTCAAACAAAAAATATCTTCTTTTCCTGCTTGTGCAGAAAATAAAGTTACAAGAGTTAATGCATTCTGCAAGTCAGGTAACTAAGCACACCTTCCTAGAAGCTTCTTGCAGGGCAGCAGTCACCGGTTCTGTCATTAGAAGGCATGCTTGGCTTACGGAACAGACCTTGTCAGACCATGTCAAATTCAAGACGCACCCTTGAACAAAGACAACTTATTTGGCACCAAGGCAGAAGAGGTCTTAAAAAGATGGAAGAAAAAGCTAAATCTGTGCAGACAGTTAGACTTCTTACAGGTCCAGCCTCCAAGGTTCAGTAGGCATTGCTCCTCCAAGCACTGGTCCTTTCCTGCCCTTTCCAGGCCAATGCAGCCCAGACCCAGGGGAAGCAGACCCCCCAGATAACAGCCCCAGGGAATGTAGAGATCTAAGCAATGGAGTTCCGCCTCTTCAAAACCAAGGAGTGCAGTACCACCCCCTTATGGTAAGAACTCACAATGACTTTACACTTCCACCTCCTCCAAACCAGTGGGCAGAGGTCAAAAAGCAAGTCCTTTCACTGCTCTCCATGAGGGCCATAGAGCATGTTCTTGCAGAACAGATAGGCCAAGGTTTCTATTCCAGACTCTTTTTGGTACCCAGAAAAGAGGGCACATGGTCCCCCAACCTCAAGTTATCCATTCTAAACACCTTTCTGGTGATACCAAAATTCACAATGCTCACCATCCTGCAGCTTCTACCTATGCTTTCCAAGGATGCTTGGTTAGCCACCCTAGACCTAAAAGAGGCCTACCTATACATCCCAATCAGGGAATCATGCAGGAAATACCTTCGTTGCAGGGCATGATCTATGCACTTTTAGTTCTCTGCGCTTCCCCTTGGCTTATCTACTGCTCCCAGAGTTTTCACAAAATGCCTGGCTCTCACCATTGCTTTTTGCAGACAAAGAAATATTCAAATTTACCCATACTTAGATGACTGCCTGATTCAGGCAGACAGCCAGGAAAAGCTGTTTCAGCACCTGACCTTTGTACAGGACCTACTGACCTCCTTGGATTATACTATCAATGAAAAGAAATTGGAACTAGTCCCCACGCAAAAGAATTTATTCCTGGGAGCAAGCCTGGACACAGCATCCCAGATGGCATTCCTTACTCCAGAAAAACAAGCCTACCTGATAGGCTACTTCTCTCAACTAGCCACCAGAACCCAGTTATCCGCAAGGAAAATCCTGCAAGCTCTAGGGTTCATGGCCTCTTGCATTCTACTCATTCCATACGCTAGACTGCATATGAGGAAACTACAATGGTATCTAAAAAGCCTTTGGTGTCCGCACTCTCAAGACCTGGAAACTCCTATACCAATGATACCTTGTCTAAGGAAAGATTTTCTTTGGTGGGCAGCAGCATGCAACCACAACAAGGGACTTCCCTTCTCACAACCCCACACCACCCAGACCCTAACCACAGATGCATCAGACTATGTCTGGGGTGCTCACCTGGAAGGCAGGTGCATTCAGGACCAATGGAGCCCAAATCAAATACATCTGCACATCATCCTAAAAGAGATGTTAGCTGTTCAGCACACACTGGCAGCTTTCAGACCCCTACTCTCCCTAGGGCCTCTACTGATCAAAACAGACAACACCACAATGATGTGGTATATCAACAAGCAGGGAGGGACTCGCTCTTATCCCCTCTGCAGGCTCGCCATGACACTTTGGCACACGGCTTCAGCCATGCAACTACACCTGTTAGCACAATTCCTGCCAGGTTCTCTAAACTCACTGGCAGACAACTTAAGCAGAAACCTGCTAGAACCACATGAGTGGCAGCTAGACCTCAGAACCTTCACCCCTGTAACCCAGAAATGGGGCACCCCGAAAGTAGACCTATTTGTCTCCAACTCCAATCATCAGCTTAGCAAATTCTGCACCAGGGAACCTCACAGCAAAGCCTGGAAAGTGGATGCTCTATCCTTCCAGTGGGTAAACCTCTCAGTCAATGCATTTCCCAACTCATTTCAAGGGTACTGCTCAAAATAAGGGAGGAAAAATCAAGGGCAATCCTGATTGCCCCAGACTGGCCACGCCAGCACTGGTACCCACTGCTGTGCAGCCTGTCACCCCTGCCACCATGGCACCTACCTCAGATCCCAACACTCCTGACCCAGAGAAATGGTGAATTCATGCATTCCTAATTGCAGACCCTCAGCCTGGTAGCCTGGCTTATTCCCTGACCTCTCCTCAAGCTGCCAACCTAAGCAAACAAGTTCTAGATGTTATATGTGAGGCCAGGCACCCCAGCACTAGAAAATCCTATGCTGACAAATGAAAAAGGTTTTGTACCTGGATCCAGGTTAAGGGAGCCTGATTGGCACAGCCCTCCCTACCTCTCATCCTGGATTACCTGGCAGACCTACAACAGAGGGATCTATCCTTCTCTTCTATTAAAATTCATGCCGCAGCCATCTCTGCGCATTTCAGCACAGAGCCACCACTATTCTTACATCCTCTCATCAAACAGTTCCTAAGAGGGGCTGACAACTTAAGGCCACCCAGAAGAGCTCTTACCCCAGCCTGGGACGTTAACTTTGTGTTGGAAAAGCTTACCCTGCTCCCCTTTGTACCTTCAGCTTCAGCAGAGTTAAAATTTCTATCTTGGAAGACAGCCTTGCTTCTGGCCATCACTTCAACTAGAAGAGTATCAGAGCTACAAGCACTTATGGCTGTGGAGCCCTTCATCATTTTACATGCTGACAGGGTCTCCCTCAGGACTAACCCATCCTTCATGCCTAAAGTGGTGTCCAGTGTGGCTGTCAATCAATCCATTAATTTGCCCACCTTTTTTTCCCTAACCCACAAAACTGGGGGAAAATGATTCTGCACTCTCTAGATGTGCACAGCCAGCTCAGATTCTACCTGGACAGGACTAAATCTTTTAGAAAAACTGATCAATTGCTAGTCAGCTTCACTGCAGGAGCAGAGGGCAAGGCCATATCTAAGCAAACAATCTTCAAATGGATAGCACACTGCATCCATTTCTGCTACAAACAGCGTGGGAAACCACCCCAAAGGGGGTCAGGACACATTCCACAAGAGCTACCTCCACCTCTGCAGCTTTTCTCAGAAGGGTCCCCACTAGGGACATCCTGGAGGCTGCAACATGAACATCTGTTCATACCTTCACCGAGCATTGCCACCTGCCTTTCTTCTCCAAATCCAGGGCAGGCTTTTCCACCGCAGTCTTGCAGGGCATCCTAGCCAGCCCCCAGTCTTCTTAACTGCCTCCACCCGTTTCTTCATCTTTGGGAATCAACCCAAATGTGATGACTGCAACAGTGAAACATGAAGAACATAGTACAGTTGTGTACACTTACCATAAATGTAGATGTTCGAGTGTATTCACTGTTGCAGTCCTGTTTTCCCTCACTCCATCCCCCTTGTCTCTCTCTCTCTTTCTCCTTACAAGGAAATTTTGGTATTTACTTTCTACTGGTGATGTCCCTCCACCATAACCTAGCTCCCTATTGGGGGCTCCTGACAGGGCAAGATAAATTGATGTAATGGCGTTGGCTGCCTGTTTTTATACCACTGATGACCTGACGTCAGTCCTGGAGCGACAGCAACCGACGCAGAAATACTATGCCTCTGGTATTCTGGCTGACTGAGGGCTACCCCTGGCAAGATAACCCAAATGTGATGACTGCAACAGTGAATACACTTGAACATCTACATTTATGGTAAGTGTACACAACTGTACTTTTCCAAAAGAGTATGTGAAAATGATAAGTTGTGTAGTGATCTTGTTAAACTTTTTAACAACACTGGGATAGCAATGATGAAATTGCTGCTTGAAAATTATAACAGGAAAATTTGGAGTTTAGAGGCAGAAGTACAGTTATTAGATGATGGTGGTGAAAGCAATATATTTTTCTCAGCTTGCAGTGAACAGAATACTGGTATGGCAGCCAAATTAAGCTGGTTTGTGTCCCCAATAACTGATAGAAAATGTAAAAATTTATCAAGGAATTCAGAAGTGTATGGAGCAGGTTTGGCGTATCCATTAAAATTTAAAAGGCAACAGACTGTGGGTATTTATGTTGGGTCAAATGGACCCAGTACATTTAAGGAAAATAAGAACATTTCATGTACTGCTAGTACATCAAATCAAACCTATGCATATATGATAAACAAAGAAAGGGAGCAACCTCCCCCTTTGTCTCCGGCTCCTTTTACTTTGAACAACATACCAGATGATAGGACTCAAAGTCTAGATTTAGCTAATTCCACCTAAAATACAGATTTTTTTTAAGAGTTTCTGTGATTTAAAAAGCTTGTTTCAGCTACATATTGTACTTATTTTACTGCCTGCACTTTAACAAAGTCGTTTTTGTGTTTAAATTACCTGTTTAACTGTTGTAGGCTACACACTCAAGTGTGATAGCCATGTCTGTGCATTTACAGTGTGTTTTTGATTGTATCTTCTTTATTTTCTGAAGGTGCAGCAGTAGAGTTGTTGGCTCATAGCAAGAGGTTCTCCTGTTCGATTCTCGGCTGGAGTGCCTTCTGTGTGGATTCTGCATGTCCTCCCCTGCGGTCGAGTGGCGTTCGAAAAGACATGCGCGAATGGGTGTGCCTTCGCTGAAGGTTGGGCGTCGGGCTGGCAACTCAGCACCATAAAAATCTTCTGCCAATCATTAGCGGACGGGAGATCCGCTGTGACGAGCCCTAACCAGGAAAAGCCGAAACGACGAACAACTGCTTTATTTTTTGAAAAGAAAACAAAAAAATGCTTGTTTTCTCGCCTTTCTAAGCTAGTGTAGTCCAGTTTTCAGGTTAGTGCTAAATTCAGGGCTGTGTTACAAGTTTCTGTGTTTACCCATACCTTACTTGGATAGAAGGAAGTTTCTCTGTTCACCTGTGAGAGAGGGGAGCTTTGAGCAAGCCTATCTGTCCCTGGAGGAGTGGTTTCAGCCCAGAAATTAGTAGTTTATTGGCCATTTTGGGCTAATTTCTATCTCTTTCATTTCCCTGCTATAAAACCCATATTTGTGAGGTTTTTGCACTTGTATACAGCTTAGCAAGCTCTTGCCTGGTGTCTTGCAGAGTTCTACAGCAGCAGAGAGACAAAAGAGAGACTTTGCAGTGATTAAGTATCATTTTTCTGCATTTTCTTGCTGCCTTTAGCTACTAACCAATTACCACCTCATAGCTATTCTCTCTCCACTCTCCAAAATACTAGAGATGCATACACTCTCAGGTCTCAGACTACCTCCTTACTAACAACCTCCTTTCCAATACTCAGCATGGTTTCCGACCAAACCATAGCACCACCACTGCCTTACTCTCCTTTACTAACACTATCCTTCAGCATAAAAACAATGGCTATCTCTCCTCTGCTACTTTCCTAGACCTATCTAAAGCATTTGACATGGTCCCACACAAACAACTCATCTCTGTCCTCAGTAACCTATCCTTTTCTCAGTCAGTCACTAACTGGTTTCAGAGTTACTGTCTGACCACCAACAATCTGTTGTATGGCAGAATGACATATCTTCCCAACTACCTGTCTCCATAGGGGTTCCCCCAAGGATCCATCCTTGGACCCCTACTCTTCTCTGTTTTCACCAATAATCTAGCCTCTGCCACCAAACATGGCACACTCATACAATACGCAGATGACTCAACCATCATCTGCTCACCCCAGTCCCTACCCAAACTGCAAAAATCACACAGGAAGCCTTTTCCTCTGTTGAAACTTGGTTATCTGATGCCCAATTAATACTCAATCCAAACAGAACTAAACTACTCATCTTCCAACTCACCAAACATACTCAAAACAACTCTCACTTTAACATCACAGCAAAAGACAGCACCACTATATACCCAACTGAACACACCAAATTGCTAGGAGTGGAAATAGACAATAAACTAAAATTTGACATTCACATATCCATGACCATAAAAAAAGTCCACAAAAAACTAGGAGCGTTATACAGAAATAAGCAACTTCTCACCAAAGCAGCAAAGATTTCAATAGCAAATTCCCACCTTATCTCCACTCTACTTTATGCCTCTCCAGTATATACCAACTGAAGGCAATGCGATCTAAATAAGCTAGAGACCTGCTACAGCAAAATCGCCAAATTCGCCACAGGGGCATCCTACCGTAGTCACCACTGTCTCTCACTTGCTGAACTGGGCTGGCTTGAACTCCCTCACCTCCTTCAATGGTATCAACTTTCACTCGCCCACAAACTAGTAAACCATCCACTAAATGTCCCATCCCTTCAGAATCTACTCCAACCCTATCGCACCACTAGACCACTAAGAAACAGTAACAAAAATCACTTGCAGATCACTAAAGCCAATAACTCTGAAGCACTATTCTCTTGTGCCATAGCCAAATTATGGAACTCCCTCCCACCCACAATTACCTCCGTACCATCATGCACCCACTTCAAAACGTTACTAAAAGCACACCTAAAAACATGCTTGCTATGCTCTTGCAACTCCCACTTTATCACCCACCCCATCCAACCACTACCTTTCTTTCCACCCCACTAACTACCTTAATTATAGCAAGCTCAGATGCTCATAAGCCTAGTACTTATTATACAGCAAGAACTTTTTATTGTAACATTTGTTAATGTCTGTTATGTACTTCGCAGATAAAGATTCTAGTTATCTACTGATGTGCTATGTTCTTCATCTGTAAATATTTTTGTAATTAATTGCTATGTTAATCAAATTGTTAATCGCTATGTAATCCAATGTAAGTACTGTCTGTTTATTTTAACTGTGGAGCTTTTCTCCCAGGCCCTCTGCTAAAAATGGACCTACGTCCAGTCGGACACTCCCGGTCAACAAATGTAAATAAATAAATAAATTCTGCCTAAAATGCTGATTTTTTTTTTTAGAGTGTCTGTGATTTAAAAAGCTTGTTTCAGCTACATATTGTACTTATTTTACTGCCTGCACTTTAACAAAGTCATTTTTGTGTTTAAATTACCTGTTTAACTGTTGTAGGCTACACACTCAAGTGTGATAGCCATTTCTATGCATTTAAAGTGTTTTTTGATTATGTCTTCTTTATTTTCTGAAAAAATATATATATATACTTGTTTTCCTGGCTTTCTAAGCTATTATAGTCCAGTTTTCAGGTTAGTGCTGAATTCAGGTCAGGGCTGTGTTACACGTTTCTGTGTTTGCCCATACCTTACTTGGATAGAAGGAAATTTCTCTGTTCACCTGTGAGAGAGGGGAGCTTTGAGCAGCCTGTCTGTCCCTGGAGGAGTGGTTTCAGCCCAGAAATTAATAGTTTATTGGCCATTTTGGGTTAATTTCTATCTCTTTAATTTCCCTGCTATAAAACCCGCATTTCTGCGGTTTTGCACGCCAGTTAGCCAGGGTATAACTATTCCCGGCTCCACAAAGTTCAATTTTTCCCTTGGAGCTAGACAAACATTCAACTTAAGCACACAAACCATTCACTTCTCAGCCCGGCACTTGCTCAAAACTCATAGCAAGCAGTAATAAACCTTAGCACTAGACCCCCCTATACTGTAGAGAAGGACAAGGCTCTCTATTCAACCTTACCAGCCAGTCAGTAAAACAGTTCACTTTACCTATCCCAGGCATGTCCAAATGTCAGTTTCAGGTGTACTGGTGAATCTGGGCATTTTGAGGCAATGTTACAACTGCCTCATGCACAGACAACCCACTCCTCCTACCACCAAACACGAATACATGCGAGAGATGCAATTATACAGCCAAACTGGAGGCTAAGCTGTCTCAACCCAAGACTGGACTAGGCAGTCAAGAGGAAAAGGGAATTACTTACATCACACCACCAGTCTCACATAGGCCTATGAAACCAGCACCAGCAAAAAACACACAATACAAGAAAACATACTTGGAGGCTCTAAATAAAAATCTGCAAAAGCAACAGAGATCACCAAAGCAGGCATCCAAGCAACCTCCACCCCCAACACAAACCATGAAACACATACTTCACAAAACCAGTGTGCCACGCAATCACAGCCCTTAAGGCAAAATAACACACCCAACATACTAGCAATAGGTGACTATAGTCAGGCACACTGACGTCCCACTCACTAGGCTGAACAGGGAGAAGGTTACTGTTAGCTGCCTGTCAGGTGCCAGGATCCGCCACATAACGCAAGCTCTCAGGTCACTCCAGAACAAGTACGAATATGACTCTTGTCATTGTCCATATTGGTGTGAATGACATGAGCTGTACCTCCCTTGACTACATGAAAAGAGACATGGAGGAGCTCTCTGATCACGAGCCCAGGCCGGTATGACTCTGACCCTGAGTAGCATCCTGCCCTCACCAAGAATGATACCACGGTATAAAGAAAACATTATCTATTTCAACAATTGGCTAAGCTTCTGGTGTCATTCAAAGGGGATCCAGTGTCTGTCAGCCTGGGATGACATGCTCAACAAGCCACGCTGCTTTGCTAGAGACAGCTTGCACCTGTCACCCTTAGGCTTTCGAATACTGGCCAAGGCTCTTGCCACCCCCATAGTGCCTTTTTTAGGCAAGGCTCAAAATACAAACCCACTACCATAAATAGCACAAGTAACAAAAAACTAAGGGTAATGCTACTCAATGCCTAACCTCAAAATGCATGCACTCGAGGCACTCCTCAGTATGGAGAAAATCAATGTATGTGCAGTAACAGAAACCCGGTTTAAGGAGCCAGAGAGCACCCCCGACACTACCAGGCTACAACTCATACCATACATTTCGGCCACAAAACCCGTACCGAAATACAAAAGGCGGGGGTGTATCCATATTCATCAAGGATACCCACACCTCCAGGTTTGTGGCACAGCACGATGCTTCAGAGATCATCCAAGTGCAACTAACAACGGGCAAAACTGCAATTCAAATTGTAGCTTGCTACAGATCACCCACCATGTTCCAGGACCCCCATTCCGCATTTCTGGAAACATTGGGAAACGTAAAGGTCCTACCAAACACCCTGATAATGGGTGATTTCAATTCCCTAACATTAACTGGGAGAACTACTCAAGTACCAACTCCCTTGCCCAACATTTCCTACAATTTATAAAGTCAAACGCCCTGGATCAACTGGTCAAAACCCCCAACAGAGGTGACAACATATTGGACCTAGTCATCACCAACATGGGTGACTGGTGTTCCACACCAGAGGTCAACCCATCTTTGGTTAGATCTGACCATAAACTAATCACTCTGGATATCCACATTCCGCCCACACCCTCGGTCAAAGAAACCACTGTGAAAAACTTTTCAAAAGCAAACTTCACGTTACTTAAAACCGAGGTGGGAAGTTTCAAAGCCCCCATGCCAAAGGGTAGTGCTGTCCAAGCTGAAAAATCTTTTACTAATGCACTCTATGGGCACTACAAGAATGCATGGATCATGCTGTCCCAAGCAAAACCAAGACTCACTCCTCCAAGAAAAGGAAACCAGTCTGGTGGACCCCCTGTCATAAGCAAGCTATACAATAGAAGGAGGAAACTAGTACAGAAAAGAGTAAAATCCCAAGAAGGGAAGACTTCCCTGATCAGTATCAGCAAGAAACTACGATCCCTCATAAAATCATCCAAAGCTAGCTTCGAAAGAAAAATTGCCAAGAACTCAGATAACCACAAGGCATTCTTTAGCTATGTCAAGAATCTAAGTGGCAATTCTCAGATCTGCTCGGAGTTGGTGCAGAATGGCACAAAATGCACTGAACCGACCGATATCACCAACATCCTGGCAGACAGGTTCAGTGCAAACTTCACCCCCCTCTTACCCCCAAAAGGGCCCATAACCATACCAGAAGAATGTAGTGTCCCTGAAGTCACAGACACTCAGGTTAAAACAGCCCTCTTCAAAGCCAAAAACACAGCATCAATGGGACTGGACAGTGTCCCAGGCTGCGTCCTACATGAGCTCAAAGATGAACTAACCCCTCACCTTAACACACTGTTCAAACTCAGCCTCTCCACAGGCTACGTGCCCATAGAGTGGCACACAGCAACGGTTATTCCGCTCCACAAAGGTAGAGCCACAACAGTTCCCGGGAACTATCGCCCTATAAGCCTGACTAGCTTGGTCTGCAAGGCTGTGAAGTGCATAATCATGGATCTCATAAACAGAGACATTGGGAACCTCCAAACACTGGACCATACCCAGTTCGGTTTTAAGGGCAGGTCATGCCTCCTAAACCTGGTGGACTTCTTTGAGACAGTTACCAAGGCTATAGACGAGGGAAAGGTGGTCCACACAGCCTACCTAGACCTCGCAAAGGCCTTCGACACCATTTCCCATTCAGGTATTATAGACAAGCTCACCAGCCTGAGCATAAACCCCCTACATCATGAGATGAGTTGCCAACTGGCTCACGGACAGAATCCACATGTTAAGAGTTGCGTGAGCTAGGTCTGACTCTAAACCGGTTACAAGTGGCATTTCCCAGGGCTGAGTCCTAGGACCCCTCCTGTTCAGCATATACTTCTCAGAGGTACAGGCAAGCACAGAAGGACTGTGGCTGACCAAGTTCGCAGACGACTACAAACTAGGGGCTATAATTGACTCTCTGGCGGACAGAGACATCCTACAAAAGGGTCTCAGTGAGACAGATACCTGGTGTCAAAACCATGGCCACAAGCTAATTTGCCAAAAAGTGCATAGTCATCCCCTTTGGAATAAACAAAGTACCCACAAACTATCACATAGCTGGTAGCCCCCTAAATGCGGAAAATGTAATAAGGGATCTGGGGACCCAAGTAGATAGTAACCCCTCCTTTGATAATCACATTGCCAAAGTAGTTAGAAAATCCTTCTATGCGGCCCACCTAATCACAAAAGGGTTTGCATCCAGATCAAAAGAGGTCATTGTGCCCCTCTATGCATCACTCATCAGACCCATCATAGAATACAACACCCCATTTGGGATGTACCTTACAAGGCAGCTGCAATAGCTGGAAAGACCACAGATGTACCTCACCAAGAGGATCACTGGCCTCAAACAGATGCCCTATGCAGCTCGACTGAAGAAACTCCAGCTGTACTCGATTGCATACCGCATACTCTGTTGCATACCGCCTACTCAGAGGTGATCTCTGCCTGACATACAAAGCCATGTCCAACCCAGAATTGATGGACATGCTCCACCTAAAGAAAACCATATCCCCTTAAGCCACACGTCCAGGGATCTAAACCTCACCACAACAATAAATAGGATGTGCTGGATGGATAGATTCCTGTCCCAGAGACTTCCCATGCTCTGGACCAAGATTCCAATCTACATTAGGCAGAGCTCCTCACTAACCCTCTTCAAGAGAAACCTTGACGAGTGGATGGGAAACATAAAGTTTACCCCGGGGATCACTTCAATGGCTCTGCTGGACAGACGCACAGGGAACTTATCTAAGGGGGCGGCAAAAGCCAACACATTCCGGCTAGGCTTATAAATGCCTTCGGGCAGATAGCCTAGTACCTACCTATGAATCTATGAGATAAGAGAGCCAAGATTCAAGGGAGTGGGAGAGGAAAGGACAGGAAGAGACATTAAGAAAATGGCAAAACATTTTTAATCCAAGTAATTTTGTTTTTAATGCTCATTTATCAGTTTTGTCAAGAGTTTTCATTCATTCCTACATATAAGGGAAATATTACAGTACATTATTGGTTGATTTAAAATTGTATGTGCAAAAGTTAAATTTGCATTATTTCTTACATAATGTACCACACTTTAATGAAGTGGTTTTCTTTAGGTGGAGCATGTCCATCAATTCTGGGTTGGACATGGCTTTGTATGTCATTCTGTATTATAGAGCTAAATTGTTGCTTAGATGTCTGTTGTCTTACTGTTCTGCAAATATACAGCGATCAGTATATATTTTTTTGGTTTTATAATTTGCACTCTGATTCCTCACATCTCTGTTGAAACTGGTCCCCCCCCCCCCCGTTCTTGGTTGGAGTTTAAATTTGGTGGCTTTTGCAGTGCCCGCCCCACTGTAGATTTGATCTAGGACACTCCCCCAGTCCCATCTCTTTACCGCATTTAACCTAATAAACCCTTTCTGCACTTGCTTTTAGTCCTTTTTAATTTAATTACATTTTTTCAAACATTGTGTGGACTAATATTGCTACATACTCAAGTGTGCCAGCTTACACTGCATGTGAATTGTTTTTACTACTGTTTTTGCTACTTTTCTGGAAAAAAAATGTATCTGCTTTTACTGTATTTGTGTTTCTTCCTACTTTATTTTGCTTTTGCGTCATCTTAAAAGTACTCAATTGTATTTATTACTGCTTGGTGTATCTCATTCTAAGCCTTTTAGTTTAAGCACTTGGGCTTCAGACCAGTTGTTTTACATTAAGAAGGTTTGTGGTCTGCACTGTGGTGGCAGAACAGGTAGCTTACATCCTTCTAAGTTGGGAACTGCTGATTGAGGGCTCAGTGTCTGTTATTCTAAAAGTGTATTAATTTTGGTTTAAGCACTTGGGCTTCAGGCCAGTTATTTTACATTAGAAGGGTTCGTGGTCTGCACTCTTGTGGGAGGAGAGGCTGGACTCTGCCCTTTTGAACTGGGAATTTCTGGTTAAAGGCTTATAGTGCCTGCATATTTGAACTGCTTCTTACTGAAATTGGTACACCTTGTTTGCTGTAGCAAAGACTAGATCCAGGCCTGCTGAATCTAACTTTGTTTGTATAACTTGAGCACTAATCCAGGCATTCTTTAAAGTATTCAGTTGTATTTATTACTGCTTGGTAGTAACTTGATTAAAGTGTAGCTATCATTCTAAGTCTTTTGGATTAAGCACTTGGGCTTCAGACCAGTTGTTTTACATTAGGAAGGTTTGTGGCCTGCACTGTGGTGGCAGGACAGGTAGCTTAAATCCTTCTAAGTTGGGAACTGCTGATTGAGGGCTCAGTGTCTGTTATTCTAAAAGTATGTTAGTTCTGGTTTAAGCACTTGGGTTTCAGTCCAGTTATTTTACATTAAGAAGGTTCGTGGCCTGCACTCTTGTGGGAGGAGAGGCTGGACTCTGCCCTTCTGAGCTGGGAATTTCTGGTTAAAGGCTTATAGTGCCTGCATATTTGAACTGTTTCTTACTAAAACTGGTACACCTTGTTTGCTGTAGCATAGACTAGATCCAGGCCTGCTGAATCTAGCTTTGTTT
The DNA here is from genome assembly GCF_019279795.1 of Protopterus annectens. Taxonomy (NCBI): domain Eukaryota; kingdom Metazoa; phylum Chordata; order Ceratodontiformes; family Protopteridae; genus Protopterus; species Protopterus annectens. The sequence goes on from NC_056739.1 coordinate 595,748,403, forward strand.
GTATGCTTGTTGTTTGTTTGCTTATTTCCCTGAAACGCTAACTCCACCTAAAATGCCGCTTTTCAGCGCTTCTGTGGATCCCTAGTGATATCTGCATTGCTTACTGTACTTATTTCCTTGTTTCACTTGTAAGAAAGTTACTGTTTGTCGTTTTTGCATTTAAGTTACCTGTAACACATTGCATTTAAGTTACCTGGCACTTGCCCACTAAAGCAATTATATATGTCAGCACTAAAAAATTAAAAGCATTACACCCTCACAAACTCCTCTTGAGTACCTTGTTCCCCATTAGCCCTTTTTTTCCAATTATAAAGGAATTCCCAATACTATTCTAGCATGTCCAAAGGTCAGTTGTCAATCTCCTCTCCGGTCCAGCTGGTGAATCTGGGAATCTTGAGGCAATGTTACAACTGCCTCATGTACACAGACAACCCTCTCCTCCTCCCAACAAATTCCAACACATGTGAGAGATGCAACCATATAGCCCTACAAGAGGGGAAAATATACTGGACCTGATCATCACCAACATGGGGACTCTATGCTCCAGACTAGAAGTGTATCCCTCATTGGTAAGATCAGACCATAAACTAATCTCACTGGATATTCACATACCGACTCCACCCCCTGCCGTGAAACCACAGTGAAAAACTTCTCTAATGCAAATTTCACACTCCTCAAAACCGAGGTGGAATCCTTCAAAGCCCTCGGGCCTGTGGAAAATACGGCTCAGACCGCAGTATCCTTTATAAACGCATTCTATGAACACCTTCAGGAATGCATGGATCATGCAATCCCAAATAAAACCAAGTCCCAATCCTCCAAAGGCAGACGTCCTGTCCGGTGGACCCCAGCCATAAACAAACTATACAATAGAAGGAGGAAGCTACTACATGATGGAGCAAAATCCCAAAAAGGGAAGGCATCTCTGATCAGTATTAGCAAAAAACTATGGGCACTCATAAAATCGTCTAAGGCCAGCTTCGAGAGGAAAATTGCACAGGACACTAAGGATAATCACAAGGCTTTCTTTAGTTATGTTAGGAACCTGGGTGGGAATTCCCAGATATGCTCAGAATTAGTCCAAAATGACAAAAAATACACCGAACCCACAGACATTGCCAACATCCTAGCTGACAGGTTCAGCGCAAACTTCTCCCCCCACCACCAAAAGGGCAAATATCTATCCCAGCAGAGTGCTGCCCCCCTGACATCTCAGATGTTCAGGTAAGAGCTGCCCTCTCCAAAGCAAAAACACAGCATCAATGGGACCAGACGGTGTCCCGGGCTGCGTCCTACATGAACTCCGAGAAGAGCTAAACCCAAACATAAAACTACTGTTCAGTCTCAGCCTTACTACAGGATATGTACCCAAAGAGTGGCGTACAGCAACAGTGGTCCCTCTCCACAAAGGTGGTGCCTCAACGGATCCTGGAAACTATCGCCCCATAAGCTTGACTAGCTTGGTCTGCAAAGCTATGGAAAGGATCATCATGGACCTCATAAATAAAGATATTGGGGACCTACAGACACTGGATCCTACCCAGTTTGGCTTTGTTAAGGGCAGATCCTGCCTCTTAAACCTGGTTGATTTCTTTGAAACAGTCACTAAGGCCATTGACGAGGGGACGGTGGTCCACACAGCCTACCTGGACCTCGCAAAAGCCTTCGATACAATACCCCACTCAGGCATTATAGATAAGCTCACCAGCTTAAATATAAACCCCTATGTCACTAGATGGGTTGCAAACTGGCTCAAGGACAGAACCCACACGGTTAGAATTGCTGGAGCCTTGTCAGACTCCAAACCAGTTACAAGTGGCGTCCCACAAGGCTCAATCCTGGGACCTCTCTTGTTTGGTATATATTTCTCGGAGGTACAGGCCAACACGGAAGGACTGTGGCTGACCAAGTTTGCAGATGACTGCAAACTGGGCGCCATAATCGACACTCCAACCGACACAAGCATCCTCCAAAAGGGCCTCATAGAAACAGACAACTAGTGCCAGAGCCATGGCCTCAAGCTAAACGCCAAAAAGTGTATAGTCATCCCTTTGGCAAAAACAAAGTGCCCACAAATTACCACATAGGTGGTAATCCATTAAGTACAGAAGAAGTAATTAGGGACCTGGGGACCCAAGTTGATAGCAATCTCTCATTTGACAACCACGTGGCCAAAGTGGTTAGAAAAACATTTTATATAGCCCACCTAATCATGAAGGGATTCACATCTAGATCAGGGAGGTCATCGTGCCTCTTTACTCATCCCTCATCAGGCCCATAATTGAGTACAATGCCCCTTTGGGATGTACCTTACCAGACACCTGCAGCAACTGGAAAGACCCCAAGTACCTCACCAAGAGGATCAAAGGGCTCAAACAGATGCCATATGCTGCCCGGTTAAAGAAACTCCAGCTCTACTCAGTGGCATACCGCCTGCTCAGAGGCGATCTGTGCCTGACGTATAAAGCCATGTCCAACCCAGAATTAATGGACATGCTGCATCTCAGAAAATCCAAATCCCATTGAGCTCTGCGCTCGAGACTTGAACCTCAGCACTGAAATAAATAGGACATGCTGGAGGGACAGATTCATAACCCAGAGGCTCCCTTCACTCTGGAATAAAATCCCAGTCCAGGTTAGGCAGAGTCCCTCATTGACTCTCTTCAAGAGGAATCTTGATGAGTGGATGGGAGATCGTAGGTTTACCCCGGGTATCACTTCTGTGTCACTGTTAGACAGAGGCACAGTATACTAACCTCGAAAAATGGCATAGCAAAATTATTTTAAAATGGGTGGCGAAAGCCAAACACACTCTGGCTAGGCTTATAAATGCCCTAGGGCAGATAGCCTAGTATGAACCTATGAACCTAAGAATGAAATAAGACCTAAAGGTACATACAGTCCTGCACTTCATTACACTTTACAAGTATTTGAGGAGGTCTGTGAAAAAGATGCATGTCAGATCTCGAAGGCAAAACTTAAATGGTATAATTTATACTTCAGTGAAAGGTCAGCATTAAGGCAGCTTTCACAGAATAACAACATTGTGGTGATGAAAGCTGATAAAGGGAATGGTGTAGTAATAATGAACAATGATGATTATAAAACGGCAGTGCTGGATTTGTTGAAGGATGAAAATTGTTATGAAGAAGTATCAATCCACAAAACCAAACCTGCATTAGAGCCATATCACAAACTAAACTTCTAGGAGTTATAATAGACGTAATACTTAATCTTTGATCTACACATCTAAAACTGCATAAAAAAAACATCAGAAACTAGGCACCCTCTATGAGCATAAATTGTACCTCATACTCACCGCTAGACAAACCCTTGCACTATCCTATTTGCTTCCTTCAATTTTAAACAGTGCCCATTTGTTCACTAACATTCAAAGCTCCTTAAAATCCAAGATTGAGTCCTGTTATAACAAGGTTGCCAGGTTCGCTACCAACGAAACTTACTCCTCCCATCAATGCATCTCCCTATGCAAACTAAAATGGCTCGAACTTCCCCATCACCTAACCTACTTGCAGTTAACCACAGCGCACAATATCATTACCAAACTTTCCAATTGTGCATCCCTCACCTCCCTGTTTACTCTCCATAAGCCCTCCTGACAACTCAGATCTGAAAATCAATTCCTTCTAAAAGTGCAAATACCCAATCTAGCAGTTGGTCAATCTTTCTTCTCGTGTACCATTGCTAAAACTTGAAATTCCCTACTCAGCTCTATCAGAACTATTTCCAATCACATATCCTTCAAAAAGTCTCTAAAAACAGCATTTCTTAGCCCTATGGCAATGTACATGTGGATACAACTACAGAGCATCTTCCCCCACCTGATCTCACTAACTTTTTTCTCCCCTCTGCTTAACAGTTATGCAACTATCTCTTGCTGTCTTCACTCTATAGTATCCAAAGCAGATGATATGTTGTACTTTGTATATAGTATATACTGCCTTTGTTATTCTAGCTAGAAATTTATGATATGATTGTATGTCTTTTTTTTAAGTTATCTCTATGTATGTAGAAAATGTGATTGTATTTAAATTTCTGTTGTATGTGGAGCTTTTCTCCCTGGGCCTCCACTGAAAATGGGCATATTTTGGCCCAGTGGACTGTCCTGGTAAACAAATGCAAATAAATAAATACATTAGTTCATAAGACGTTTTCAGAGATTGACATACTGCTATATGATACATTTTGTCAAGGCTACATTGATTTTGAATTCTAATGCTTTTAAAGGTGGATTTTCCCAAAATGGCTAGGTTATTTGGGATACCAAAAATTCATAAATACAAAATCCACCTTTTAGACTGGTAGTAGCTGTTCCAGATGACATACCTATGGAAGCATGGAGGTGTTTAGGAGAAGTGGCAGTGGAGTTTTTAACCAGATTGTTTAATAAAATCTTGGAAAATGAGAGGATGCCTGAGGAGTGGAGAAAGTGTTTTGTTACCAATTTTTAAGAATAAGGGTGATGTGCAGAGCTGTAGTAACTACAGAGGGATAAAACTGATCAGTCACGGCATGAAGTTATAGGAAAGAGTAGTGGAAGCTAGGTTAAGAAAGGAGGTGATGATTAGTGATCAGCAGTATGGTTTCATTCCGGAAAAGAGCACTACAGATGCAGTGTTTGCTCTGAGAGTGTTGATGGAGAAGTACAGAGCAGGTTAGAAGGAGTTGCATTGTGTCTTTGTGGACTTAGAGAAAGCATATGACAGGGTGCCTAGAGTGGAATTGTTGTTGTATGAGGAAGGTCGGGAGTGGCAGAAAAGTATGTAAGAGTGGTACATGATATGTACGAGGATAATGTGATGGTGGTGAGTTCTGTGGTGAGAGTGACTGATGCGTGTAAGGTGGAGGTGGGATTACATCAAGGGTCAGTTCTGAGCCCTTTCGTATTTGCACTAGTGATGGACAGGTTGACAGACAAGATCAGACAGGAGTCCCTGTGGATTATGATCTTTGCAGATGACATTGTGATCTGTAATGAGTGTAGGGAACAGGCTGAGGAGACCCTGGAGAGGTGGAGATATGCTCTAGAGAGGAGAGGAATGAAGGTCAGCAGGACTACGACAGAATATATGTGTGTGAATGAGGAGGTGGATGGAGGAATGGTGAGGATGCAGGGAGTAGAGCTGGCAAAGGTGGATAAGTTTAAATACTTGGGATCAACAGTTCAGAGTAATGGTGAGTGTAGAAGAGAGGTGAAGAAGAGAGTACAGGCAGGGTGGAGTGGGTGGAGAAGAGTGTCAGGAGTGATTTGTGACAGATTGGTACCAGCAAGAGTGAAAGGGAAGTTCTACAAGAGGGTAGTGAGACCAGTTATGTTATATGGGTTGGAGACTGTGGCACTGACAAAAAGGCAGGAGTCATAGCTGGATGTGGCAGAGTTAAAGATGTTAAGATTTGCATTAGGTGTGACTAGGATGGATAGGATTAGGAATCAGTATATTAGAGGGTCAGCTCAGGTTGGACAGTTTAGAGACAAAGTCAGAAAGGTGAGATTGCATTGGTTTGGACGTGCTGAGGAGGGATGCTAAGGATGGAGCTGCCGGGTAAGAGAAAAAGATGAAGGCCTAAGATAAGGTTTATGGACGTGGTGGGAGAGGACATGCAGGTGGTTGGTGTGACAGAGCAAGATGCAGAGGACAGGAAGAAATGGAAACAGATGATCCGCTGTGGCGACCCCTAGTGGGAACAGCCAAAAGAAGAAGAAAAAGACTGATAGTAGCTGCTGAATTTTATAAAACAGAGACAATTTCATTTTACTTAGGTTATGTTTTGAATCATATTGTGCATCATTCCAGTTGGTTATGTAAGATATTCTTGGCATTTGTTGGAATTAATAAGTAAATTGACTGCCAGAAGCATCAAGGTATTTTGGTCATGTTAGATGTAGTTTTGTTATACACCAGTATGCATCAGGAGCAAGGTCTGTATTATGTAAGGAAATTTCTTACAAATCTTAAAAAGTTTGATAACAAGGATATCAGTACACTTTATGTTAGAATTGTTATTAGATGATGATTTCTTTGGTTTTGGAAACAGGATTTTTAAACAGAAGAAAGGTGCGATGGGAGCCAGGATGGCACCAGTTTGGTCATGGCATGGTGGGAGCATGAATTTTTAAACTCCCACCATGTAGCCTCTAAAATAGGTTTCTATAAACATTTATACAGCATTGGTTTATCAATTATTTTTTTTTAGATCTTACCATTACATTAGATGAAGAAAAAATTCTCAAGTAAAGTTTGTAGAAAAGAGGGTTTTGTGAATAATTATTTTCATGAGAAGAGTCAGCAACCCTTACATATAAACAAAGGGGGTTATTAACTGACAATTGATCAGACTAAGTAGAATCAGTAGTAGAGACTGTGAGTTTTATGAAGATGTAAATTATGTAAGGACATTAATCATTGACAGGTTTTATGACAGTGACTTCTTGTCAAACATTATAGAGGAAGTGGTAATGTTAACACACAGTATACCCAAGCCACTTTTAAATTTGGGCAAAGAAACTTTGATGGAGAAAAAAGTTAAAGAACCCAGTACAGCCAAATATAATAACCAGACTTTTAATAGATGATTTCCGTTACCTATTACTCAAGATAATGGTAGCATGAAGAACACATTCATAGCTGGCCTTAGGCTTAGGCCAACTAGGCGCCTGCCTAGGGCGCCACTCTAGCAGGGATGTTTTTCCAGTATTTATTTGTTTATTTTTTGTAGTAAAAAAATGGTTTCTTTAAAATGTGTTGATTGAAAACAGGAAAAACTGGAGAGTGAGACAACCTGTGAGAAAAAGGAAGAAAAAAGTAATCTGAATGGTGCAGGTAGACCAGGATAGGATCACTGGGTAGTGGTGGTGGTGGTGGGGGCGCTGTGGAGCCCCTTTTGCCTATGGCACCAGTTGACTCAAGGCTAGCCTTGAACATATTTAATAAATAATTGGAAAATTATTTTAGGAAATAAAATATTGCTTAAAGTGATTGGTGAGAGACCTCTTTTCACTTATAAGCATGCTGATAATATAAAGGCTTTATTAGAAAAAAAACAAAACCACAATAATTCAGACAGAGTTTTGTAAGGAGGCACTTAAAAAGTCCAGTACATGTAAATATTGCAAGTTTATCTGTGATGCATCAAATGTTTATGTAAAAGGAATAAATAAAAACAATTTGGACAAAGGACAGATTTGATTGTAACGCTAAAGGTATAGTGCATCTGGCAAGTTGTGAAACCTGTAAGAGCTACAATGTTAGAAAAACAATTAGAAAATTGTCTGAGAAAATAGGAGTATACTGCAGCCATATAAAATAAAGATTTTAATAATTCCTTGGAAAACATGCTGCACAGTGTAATCATTTTATAAAGTTTCAATTTTTTTGTGCTTGAAAATGTTTCTTTGGATGGTTTTACAGGGAATATTAACTTACATTTGGTACGAAAGGAAGCAGAGTGACAGATTAGACTGGCATCTGACAAAACACCTGGTTTAAATGAATTTATAAACATTAAATGTTTTTATCTCAAAGAATTTGATAAAAAATATCTTTTGATAATGATATCTTATGAAATTAATTATTTAATGAATTTTATAAAAAAGTTTACTTGGTAATATGTTATTTATATGAACCAGTAAGTTTTTTAAGAAAGGAAGTGGGATGGATATGGTTATTGGGTGAAAGGAAGTCACATGATATGTTTCTTTATTATTTAAGATGACTCATTAGTACATTTAATATTTCTGAAGAAGTTCTGTTGTAAATAAAAGAACAAAAGCACTTAAATTTAACTCACAAACGCTTTGGCTTGAATTTGTTGAGAATGGTGTGGTGTTTTCTTGTTTTAAAAAATCAATATTTCTGGTTTATTTATTTTTTTGCATGACATAGATAATCATACAAGCCTCTTATGCTTGAAAACTACTACTTAAATTAAAAATAAATTTAGTCAAGACCTGACTTAATATCAGTAATTAAAAGTAACTGATAATGATACAGTTGTATTTGTTGGCTTGTTTGTGTTTTGTAACCAAGTAAGTTCAATTGGGCAGTACCTATTTTTGGTACAGAACAAGGGAGAAAAGCTTCAAAAATATTGTAAGTAGTTGTAGAATTAAACTGCTTTCAAAATGAGAAGCAGCAAATGCAGTATTAAAATACAAGTCAGAAGCAAAGAAGTACTTAACAAAAATAAAAATTTATGCAGAAGGAGAACACTGAAAGACATGAAATGAAATCAAGTACAAGGCCAGTTCAGAATTTTGGATATAATCTTATATCATGATGAGGGTGCATGTTTACAAAGGGACACTATATTCTTAATAAGTAGTCAGTGAAGAGAAGGTAAGGTACTTGTAGAAAAAACTATATGTAATGTTTCCGATGAACTTCTAAAACTGCATTAATTATTTGCAGGAAATAGTAGACAATAACATGAAGGTGAATAGAGGCGGTGGGAGATGGGGAAGGAGAGACAGATGAAAATAAAGAGGAAGCAAAAAGAGTAATGCAGTATGGTGAATAAGTGGTAAAATACAAAAAGGAAGAAGACAAAAAGAATGAAGTGCAGGAACAGAGAAAAGAAACCTGAAAGCTAGGTCTTAGGAATGGAATTGGATGATCTGAACAAAGGAGAATGAAAGGAAAAATGAAAGTTGTAGGCAGGGTGGGGGAGAAGCATCTGAATTAAGTTTACACACACTCACTCAAACTCACTCACACACACACACACACACACACACACACACACACACACACACACACACACACACACACACACACACTCACACTCACACACTCCACACACACCACACACACACCACACACACACACACACACTCACACACACTCACACACACACACACACACACACTGCACACACACTCACACACCACACTCTCACACACCACACTCTCACACACCACACTCTCACACACCACACACACACTCTCCACACACACGCACACACACACACAGTCTCACACTCTCACACACACTCACACACACACACACACACTCCACACACTCACTCACACACACACACACTCCTCACACACTCCACACACACTCACCACTCACACACCACACACACTCACTCCACCACACACACCACACACACTTCCTCCACACTCACACTCCTCACACACACCACACACACACACACACACACACACACACACACACCACACACACACACACACACACACACACCACACACACACACACACACACACACACACACACACACACACACACACACCTCACACACTCACACACACTCAGACACATTCTCACACACACACACTCACACTCACTCAAACTCACTCACACACACACACACACACACACACACACACACACACACACACACACATATTTGGTTGCAGTAAAAGCCTGAAGTGTATTTGCAAAACTGTCTTAGACTAAGTAAATATCACACTATCATTATTGTTTATTTTTGCTGTTCTTATTTTTTCAGAAATGTCTAAAGATAAACCAACTCTGTATGCTGCACTGCAGACGGCTTCTGCTGTAACCTTGGTAAGTTTGGAGTACTTTGAGGGGTATGAGAAAAATGAAATAGTTTTTCTACAGAGTATTGTTGGGAATGAGATTTTTTTAGCTATGCCATTTTGTGTAAGTTGCTAGCCTTGGTACTTAGGGGCAGTAGCTAAGGTTTGAAAAGCATAGTAAACTGGTAGCTTTATCAGAGTTCATTTCTGTGTTTGTTCCCATGGCATCAGGACAGTACATATTACTGAACAGCTGAGAAAGATTTGTGCCATGGGCCAAACTGATATATAGCTAGGAGTGTGGTGTCTGACAGACTAGTAACCAACACAGCACAGCCATTCTCATTTTATTCTCCTTGTAAATTGTTGACAACTGAGCCATTTGCATAGAGTAGGAGTGCGCGTTTTAGTGTTTTTAACCCTTTAACATTGGATGCAGGATTAGCTCAGCATCCAGTAGCAGTGCCACTTCATTGATTTCAGAGAAAGCTTGGTTTACTTGTGTTTCTTTTTTAAGATCTAAAAATCATAAAAAAACACAGTTTTGAAATGAAAATAGAAGAGCTCCAACACGCAACTGATGAGGGTTCACTATTTCATTGGTACAGTCAAGGTGCTAACAAAATAATTATACTGAATTAATTTTACAAGTTGACCTTGATCCAAATCCAAAACTGAGTCAGCATGGTGTTTATTAGCACACACTTTCACTTCCAGATAGTAACAGACCATGGCAAACCATTCTTTAGCCTGTTACTTTGGGAGCAAAGAGCTGATGCAAGTTGCCTTAATTCATCTGATGTTGATGCTTACTCAGTGATTTGTCATCAGTTTCAGAAGAAACTTAAAATTGAGCAGGTGATCTGTGGTTCAGGAGAGGCTTCCTAATTAAAGCTTCATTTAAAAAGAAATATTTGTAGTACATCAGGTACAGCTGTAGATGGCATTAGTGGCATATGTTGCCCACAATGGCAGTGGTTCATAGGTTCATGGCTAAGTACTAGACTAGCTGCCCTTGCAGGACATTGGAAGCCTAGCCAGTTTCCCCTTTTTGTACTTGAAATAACCTCTCCCATTTTGTTATAGATTGACATTACACATCCCATGGTTGAGAAAGTAACTAGAATCATACCATAGATAATTTGAGAGGACCCATACATGGGATAAAACATTTAGGAGAGCTGCGTATGTCCATTAGTAGTACAGGGGGCATTTTTGGAGCAAATTTTCTGTTTCCCATCCATAGATCAAAGTTGCTGTTGCATATGGACAGTGATGAACTTTATTTTATGTGAAGAGGGGGCCTGTTCCATAGCAGCAGTAATTTGTACAATGATACATATTTTTTTAATTTAAAAGATGGTAGATATGGGAGGTGAATATATAGTCATAAGTGATGCTTCTGGCAGGAGACATGGATTTGTGGGCAAAGTTAACAACATACACATCAATAATCCGTTGTTTTTGGTATGTCCAGTATTAAAATGTTTAGTGTTGTTTGAGAGTGCAGTCTGTTTGTGAAAGTAACTTATCACTGCTGCCCACTTGATCACAGTTAAGCAGTTATCAGTGTAGCTGTCAGAGGCACTGTGTATGTATGTTTTTTGTGTAAAAAAATGTTACATAGTCTTGAATACATGACAGAGAAAGAAATAACATGAAATACATTTAAATTGTCAGAATGTCTTTCAGTTGATCACAGTCTAGTATGTGTAGCTAGTCAGCAAGTGTTTTTCTTACCTTTGGGTTGGAGACAGTCTGTTGTCCCCTGCTGTCACTTGATCACAATTAATTATCATTTTGGCCTTCTTAGGGACGCCATATGAAACAATTGAAATGTATTACTGTGGTCAGAATTTATTTCACGTGATCATAGTCAAGCATCACAGATGTCAACACTCAGTAAGTAGATTATTTCTGGAAAGTGTATTATATATGCAAAGTCGCCCACTAATACTGTTTAATCATAGCTAAACAGTCATAGGTCTAGGTCATTAGGATGGTGTGCATCTGTGTCTTTTTCAGGCAAGTCTGAGTGTGAATTGCAGCATTTATTTAGACAATTAATACACGTTTTTCACAGCCATGGGAGACTTGCACAGAACAGAGACATATTCTAGGAGTATGTGTGAAAGAAACAAAGTATAGTTTTGTGATGTTTCATAAATGCAGTTAAGACAACCCATGTTTAACTTTCAGAAGTATTATGGTTACAGTTTCACAACTATGTTACAGATATTTTTTTGATTTTACTAACATAAGCCATGCATATTTATTTACATTTATTTATTTTATTTTACATTTGTTTACCAGGAAAGTGCGACTGGACACATGTCCTTTTGCAGTGGAGGCCCTGGAAGAAAAGCTCCACAAAACATACAGCAGTAACTAGTATAGTAATAAAGTAGTACAAGAAATAAGATACTGGCTTAGACTAGGACAGATAATGTATAAGTTTAAACAATTGCTAAGTAATCACAAAGTTAAACAGATTAATATAAAGACATAACCATTATACAATTTTGTGTAAATAGAGAAACTTCAAGGCTGGTCAGACAGTACAATGCACTTGAGCTGCTTCATGTTCAAATCACCAAAGGTAAAATCCAATACCACTTCCTTGCAAGCTATAGGTTCCCCTCTATGGTCCAGAAAACCCATACCATGTATTTAAACTTATTGAAACACTAACCATCCAACCCAGTACCATATTCATGGGTGATTTTAATTACCCCACTGTTAACCAGGAATCCTATATGACATCAAACGTACATGCACAGCGATTTCTGGATTTTGTAAATTAGTGAGGATCTAGTCAGTACACCAACCAGGGGTGCAACCATACTGGATCTGGTCCTCACTAATATGGGAGAGTGCTGCACACCCCTTTCTGTAATGCCTTCCCTGGTAAGATCAAACCACAAAATGGTCTCCTTTGAAGTAAAAATGAAACGTGGACCCCCAGTTCAGCCGGGAATATTCAGGAACTATTCTAAGACTAACCTCCTGCTATTGAGAACCTGGCAAAATTTCAAGCCCCTGTAAACCCTGAAAACACTTCTGCCAATGCAGAACTGTTCACAGAAACCCTGTACAAGCATGTTAATACCATTGTAGAAGCAGCTGTACCCACCCGAAAAAAGTACAGAAGTAACTCAAAAAACAAGCCATCCTGGTGAAATCACAACATCAGTCGGATGTATAACAGGAGGAAGAAAATAATGGCAAAAATTAGGAGGTGCAGCACTCAGCAGGATAAAATCATTCTCATTAAATTAAACAAACAACTCAGAGGGCAAATAAAGTCTACCAAAGTCAAATTTTAGGTAAGTTTGGCCTCCTAGGACAAGGACAACCACTAAGCATTCTTTAGCTATATACACAACCTCAAAGGCAATGCACAATTGTGTGCAGAGCTCATTGTAAATGGAGCCACTTATACTGAGCCAGAAGATATAGCAAACCTCCTGGCTAATAAATTCATCTCCAACTTTACCCTTCTCTCCCCCCTCAACCTTCTCTCAGGAAATATCATGAAATATAACTCCCCCTACTATCACTAGGGAATAGGTCCTTAATGCTCTGTCTAAGACAAAGAACACTGCATCAGTGGGCCCAGACAGTATTCCAGGATACCTTCTAAGTAGCATGAAATATGACCTATCAAGGCCTCTGGAATTACTATTTAACTGTAGCCACCAAACAAACTTCATGCCTCATGAATGGAGAAAGGCAACAGTCATCCATCTGCACAAAGGTGGGCCATCTACAGACCCATAAGTCTTACTAGTCTTATATATAAAGTCATGGAAAGAATTGTCATGGAGATGATCAATAGAGATATAGTAAACCTCCAGACACTGGACCCAACCCAGTTTGGTTTCGTAAAGGGCAGATCATGCCTCCTCAAACTGGTGGACTTCTTTGAGAAGGTCACCAAAGCAATGTATGGTGGCAGAATCGTTCACACTGCCTACCTTGACCTGGCCAAGGCATTTGACACAATACCCCACTCGAGCATTGTTGACAAACTCAAGAGGGTAGGTACAAGCCCGTATGTCACCCAGTGGATAGCCAACTGGCTCACATACAGGACCCAGGAAGTTAGAACTGTGAGTCCACCTCTACAAAGAGGCCAGTCACAAGTGGAATCCCTCAGGGATCAGTCCTTGGAATGGTCCTTTTTGGCATTTACTTCTCAGAAGTCAAGGCCAGTGTCAGTGGTCTCTGGCTTACTAAATTTGCAGAGGATTGCAAATTAGGAGCTGTCCTTGAATCTCACACTGACACAAATGTTCTCCAAGAGGGCTGACACAGACAAACAAGTGGTGTCAGAGTCAAGGACTAAAACTGAATGTCAAGAAATGCATAGTAGTATCCTTTGGGAAGTCATCCATCCCTGGTTAACTATCATATTGCCAAACATACCCCTTAGAGTTGACCCAGTAGTCAGGGACTTAGGGACACACACAGTAATCTAGCCTTTGATCATCACGTTTCTGCAGTGGTGAGGAAATCATTCTATGTTGTGCAACTTATAAACAAAGGTATGGCATCTAAGTCCAAGGAAGTCATTGTTCCACTGTATTCGGTATTCATCAGACCTATCATTGAGTACAATGCCCCCTTTGGTATGTACCAATCCAGGCATATCCACCAACTGGAATGTCCACAGAGGTTCCTCACTAAAAGAATACAGGGCATAATTAATATGTCTTATGCAGACCACCTCAAGGCCCTATTCCTGTATTCTGTCTCCTACAGGCTTTTGAGGGGAGATCTATGCCTGGCATACAGGGCATTATCAGACCCCACTCTGGACCTCTTGCATATCTACAAAACAAACGGTACCAGAATTACCCGTTCTAAAGACTTAAACCTTGCCTGTGATCTAAATAAGACCTGCTGGAGAGTTAGGTCTGTATCTACCCCTTCTGTGGAACAGGCTCCACATCCATGTAAAATAGCCTTCCTCCCTAATCCAATTCAATTGCAACTCGGACAATTGGATGGGAAACCGGAAATTCATCTCTGGTTTGGCACCTGTGTCTCTGATGCAAACAGGTAACTTGTAAGTGGTTCATCTCCCAGGCCCATGCTTACACTTATCAAGGGTATCAGAACTCAAGAGATTTGGGATGCATGTCTATGCTTAAAAAGACCCTTATGGTCATTAGTATAGTAAACACCTATGAACCAAGTGACACTCCACAATTACACATATTTTTCACATAGATTGCAATGAGAACTCAAATATTTCCTCATATCAACAGTATAATAGTAATGAGAAATATTAGTATGCCTTGAGGCATTATGTAATTAGAATAGACAAAGGAAGGTGATGTTCATAGGTGTTTACTAGGCTAACAACCACAAGGGCCTTTTTAAGCCTAGCCATGCATGCCAAATCTCTGACAAGTTCTGATACCCTTGATAAGTGTAAGCATGTCCCTAGGAGGTGAACCATTTACAGGTTAGCTGTGTTCATTAGGGGGGCAGTTGCCAAACCAAGGATGAATTTCCGGTTTCCCATCCAATTGTCCAAGTTGCAGTTGAGTTGGGTTAGGGAGGAACTCTGCTTCACATGGATGGAGAGCCTGTTCCATAGATGGGGGTAGTCTCTGGGATACATACCTATCTCTCCAGCTGGTCCTATTTATATCACAGGCAAGGTTTAAGTCTTTAGAAGGGGTAATTCTGGTGCTGTTTGTTTTGTGGAGATGCAGGAGGTCCATCAGAGTGGGGTCTAACAATGCCCTGTATGCCAGTCATAGATCTCCCCTCAAAAGCCTGTAGGAGACAAAATACAGGGATAGGTCCTTGAGGCAGTCTGCATAGGACATTTTACTTACACCCTGTATTCTTTTAATGAGTAACCTCTATGGACGTTCCAATTGTTTGATATGCCTAGTTAGGTACATACCAAAGGGGGCAAAGTACTCAATGATAGGTCTGATGAATCAGACCTATCATAGTCAGAATTTGCTACAGAATACACAGAGGGCGTTGTAGTTTGCAAGTGGAACAAGGTAGTACGAAGGTCAGAGAGAGAGATGTTAGGAGTAGAACAAGGACATAGCCATTTGTTGTTTAAGTGGGTTTTTAGTGTTTTAAACTGGGATAGTGAAGTAATGGTTGTAATGCTTTCTGGTAGTTCATTCCAATTTTTTCCAATATAATTTGAGAAGAGGGAATCTCCTGCTTGATTTTTGGATGCATTGATTTTTATGTAGTGTTTGTTAGAGGAGTGTAAGGTTCTGCTAGTGGCATATGGTTGAAGTAATATTTGCAGAGCAGGTGTTCTCTCAGGTTCATGGAGGATTTTATGGGCCATGCTTAACTGTATGTAATGAAGGAGTTGGGGGAGGGCTAGCCATTGAGTTGCTTGAGTGCTGTACAGTGTGCATTCTAGCAGGTAAGTTTGTAGCATATCTGGCAATCTTGTTATAACAGGATTCAAGTTTTGCTAGCTCAGATTTTAATAGATTTGTAAGTATGGGGACTGCATACAGTAGTGTGGAGATTAAGCAAGTTTGGTTAATGGCAGTCTCAGTATTGTTAGTGAAGTAGTGTTGAGCCCTATACAGTGTTACAAGTTTTTTATGTACTTTCTTTACAGCTTGGGAAATGTGAATATCAAATTTTAGTTTGCAGTCAATTTTGACTCCTAAAAGTTTGGTGTGACATAATGGAGATATGATGATGTTATTTAATGATACTATTTTGAAAGTATTAGTGGATGGGACTGAGTTAGTGTAATGGAAGATCATAAGTTTCTTTTTTAGGCGGTTTAATATTAGTTGAGCATTTGTGAGCCAGGATTCAACTGCTAGAAAGGATTCTTGTGTTAGATTATGAAGTTGTTGAAGTGAGGAAGCAGTGCATATCACTGTCGAGTCGTCTGCATGTCAGATGAGAGAGACTTGTGGGGTTGACCTTTGAAGGTTATTTGTAAATATTGAGAAAAGTAGTGGGCCTAAGATAGAGCCTTTTGAGGTACCCCTAGGGTAACTGGCAGTAGGGGTGATAAAGTATGTTGCCAAGAAACTGCTTGCTGGCATCTAGTTAGGTAATCCTGGAAACACGCAAGGGTAAAATTACAAAAGTTTCGTTCGGAGAGAATGTTTAGAAGTTAATTACGAGAAACCATATCAAAGACTTTTGAAAGGTCAAGAAAGATAGGATACACAGTTGTTGTTCCTGTGATAGTTGAAGGTATTGGTAAATGACATTAAGGCAGTTGTGCTGTGAAATGGTCGAAAGCCGTGCTGAGTGTTTGTTAGTATGCAGATAATCAGTAACTTGCATGTGAATGACCCTTTCTAGTATTTTAGACAGTGGTGATATCGCGATTGGGCAGTAGTTAGAGAGATCTGTTGAGGAGCCAGCTTTATGTAGAGGTATAACGTAGGAGGTTTTCCAAATGGGAGGGGCTTGTTGGTCTGCTGTGGATCTATTGATTAGAATTGATATAGGATAAGCTATTCATCTGCTGTCAGTTTTAGGAACTCGGCAGGCAAGTTGTATGCAGCTAATGTAGTGGGTTTTAGCTTCTTCAGCAGTTTTTTGATTGTGTCAGTGGCTATAGGTTGCAGGGAGAAGGTTGATTTAATATTGGGAGAAGCAGTGGTAGTTTTGATAGGTGAGGGGGTTTGATTGTTGGACAGTGCTAGGATGGTTTCATTAAAGTATGTATTAAATTGAGTAGCAATATTGCCTGAGTTATTAGTAGTGGTGGGGGAGGTGTGCTGATTTTGCCTGGTAAAAGTATATTGTTTATAACTGCCCAGAAGTTTTGTAGATTATTATGGTGCTTTGATTGGATTTCAAAGTAGTAATTTATTTTGTCTTGTTTAATTTGCCTCTTTGCTTTATTTCTGAGTTCTCGGTAGGTTTGTAAAGTGGGTTGGGACCTTTATTCCAAGTTGCCCAGTCCTTGTCTCTAGGCTTAAGTAGTGATTGTGTTTCTTTTGTTAATGATGGGGCATACTTGGATTTAACATGTGCATATCTGCTGGGGTTGAAGTTGTCAGTAGCTTCCTGTAGGGGTAACAGTTTCAGTGGTGTACAGTTGCAGTGTTTGAGTATAACTGTGAGGTTGTTGGGGTTCAGGTGTTTTTTGTTTCTTATTTGTTTAAATGTGGTTTGTTTAGATGAGTTAATTTGTTTCTTGATTAGATAAGGAGGGAAGTAATCACTGAGACTGGTAGACAGCCAAAGGGAATATAGAGGGTTGGCCTATTTGTTATTATCCAGTCTACTGTGGAGTGTTTATTGGATGGCTTATTAAATCTAGTGGGTGACTGGATGAGTTGAGTGAAGCTGTGCAGGTTGATGCAGTTTTTGGAGTTTGAGGAGTTGCAGTCTAACCAGTCTACATTGAAATAACTCATAATGATTGTTTCCTGAGGTAATATTTTTCAACTCCAGTGTAAAACATTTTCTAGTGTTTGGATATTATCCCCTGGTGAAATATAGATACATATTATGTTTATATGTTTCTTGGAGTTAATGTTTAGTTTGGCAAATACTACTTCAGCACTTTTAAGCTTTAGAGCTTTTTTGTCTAATGTTTCTATAGAGAGGTGGCTTTTAAAAGAGTAGGGCAACGCCGTCTCTTCTTTTACTTATTCTGTCTGTATGATATTATATCCTGGTGGTAGTATTTTGTTGCTGGGTAGCCAGGTTTTGGTGAGAAGTACAACATCAGGGGAGTAAAGGGAGAGGTTAGCATGCAACTCGTGGGTTTTATTGTTGACACTTATATTAATCTTTAATTAATGTTATTAATAGTTAATTATTATTAGCAATTATTACTTAAATAATTAAATGTTAATGTAATTAATGATATTGTACTTTTTTTTCTCTGGGGCAGTTATAGAAAACATTAAATCATAATATATTTTACTTTATTAGCTCGGCACAAAAGCCATTGTTTACATATCTGTAAACTGATTTGTTTAGTTTGTAGACCACACAACAGGATGTCAAAAGATGTTACCACAATAGCACACCAGTGAAGAAAAGCTGCTCAAGATACACCAGTACAAAACTTTTATGAAAAATAGAAATAAATCATCTCAATAAATCTTCTCTACCGCCATGGCTTGTAGAAAAGCCTTTACAGAGTACACCATCTTTTCATGAAGACACCCTTTTTATACACATCTCACTTTCATTATACAATTATTGAATTAAAACAATTAATAAAATGACCCTCTCGTAAAGGGACTTTGCAAACAGCATCTCCAAGTAAACTCTTTATTGAGTCCCTTGGGGAATAAAGTGCCATATTTCATAGTAATAATTGATTCTTTCTTCCTTAAAATATTTTTTATGGTAGCCGAAATACCACATTCACAAAAAATTTGCTCCAATACCGTAACCTGTAACCCCTTAGGGTTACCATCATGACATGCATTGAAGTGTTCTGCCACAGGGCTAAACTGCTTATTTTTTCTTACATCGCTAACATGTTATTTTATTCTAGTAGAGAGACTCCTCTTACTCTCTACAACATAATTTAGTCCACATGGACACTTCAGTTGGTATATAATTCTTTCACTACTACACTCATATGTACCTTTAGTTTAAAATTTATTCCCATTAATATTAGGGAAATTGGTTACCACATACTGGCATATGGTACATGTACCACAAGAAAAAGAGCCCTTAGGGAACTTTTCCTAGTCCATTTCAGTCTGAGGTCTGACCCTAAGGGGCTATAGGTTACGGTATTGGAGAAAAGTTTTTGTGAATGTGGTACTTCGTATGGCACTTTATTCCCCAAGGGACTCAATAAAGAGTTTACTTGGAGATGCTGTTTGTAAAGTCCCTTTAAAAGAGAGTGATTCTATTAATAATGTTTTAATTGAATAATTGTATAATGAAAGTGAGATGTGTATAAAAAGGGTATCTTCATGAAAAAATGGTGTACTTTTCTATAAGCCAAGGCGCTAGAGAAGTTTTATTGAAAAGATTTATTTCTGGTTTTAATTAAAGTTTTGTACTGGTGTATCTTGAGCAACTTTTCTTCACTGGTGTGCTATTATGATTTGTTTAGTTGTTTAAAATGTACAAGGAGAAAAAAATAGGAATTGTGACTTGCCACTCAGAAATTCAGAATGCAGCTGCCTTGTTGCTTATATTTAAAAAACATAACCTAAGTGAAGTATATACCTGACTCTTCAAATGCATTGTCTAGAGAAGGTTCACTAGAAAATTTAAAATCTTTCATATATAGAACCATGTTTTGCTAAGAACTACCTATATGCCTTTGAGAGCATTAGAATATGCCTGGCTGTCAAGTTATCTTGTATTCAGGGGTGGCCATATGACTTCTTCTCAGGGTAAAGAATATAGTTTGTGTCCAGAACATATCAGTTATGAGTTGGCATTTATCAAATGCAAAAACAGTATTTATTTTTCTCTCATAAAATGACCTAGTTTTTGCCGCCACTAATAATCCTGTAATGAATAGGACACTGCTGTCCTAACTTCATCTGAGCATTGAATTTAAATCCTTTAGTGTGGAGTGGTATTCACTGATACATTATGCATCTGAAGATCCAAGTATAATTGCTGAACATTTTGCTAAAACCTATCAAAGGGTAGCCGAGTCATTTTCTGATATGCGAATTCCAGGTGCAACATTGGTTAATTTGCCAAAGTTACATTATATTCAGTTTCTGTTAGCTATTTTTACATGTCTTCCTTTCAGGGTGAGAGACCACATTACGTGTCCAGAATATGAGACTTTGAGCAGGCTGTGCATTAGATATAACATTCCTCTTTTTGCATTTTAAAAGTCAATTTGCCTACCATAAAAAAATGGTGTTTGTATCTTAACTCTCAATACTGACCATGACAGTATGGTCAGTCAACTTCATGGTAAGCTGCAATCTAAGGATACTGTTCCGGTAAAAATCATTATGTACATACATACAGATATTTCAGGAATGGGCAATAATGCCCTTCTAGCCTACCAATGTACTAAAACAGTCATTGCAATAATAAGTGTCTGGGTTTTTCTTAAAAATATCTAAACTAGTGCGTGCTATAATGTAATTTGGTGGTTCACTAGTGCGTGCTGTAATGTAATTTGGTAGTTCACTAGTGTGTGCTATAATGTAATTTGGTAGTTCATTCCATGCATCAGATACTCTATCAGAAAATCAGTTAATACACTTTTCATTCCTATATAGTCTTCTACATAGGTTGTCTGATGAGTTTGTACTACATTTTGATAACCCCAAACATTCTCAGAGTTAGTTGTCTCTAAATGCCCTCTGTACCTGAATAAGGTCTCCTCGTAAATGTCTATATGAGACACTGTTCAAGTTCAGATATTTTAGTTTTCATAATAACTTACATTTTTACATCCGTGGATGCCATTGTTATATTTCCACTGTACCTTTCCATTTTACTCATACTTATTTTTTTCTTATAAAATTTTCATATTGTTATTTCATACACAAGTTTTGGTCTAATGTAACTTACAAATAATGATGCCATAATTTCTGATTTCCTAGACTTTGTGAATCTTTTTATGGAAACTATATTTCTATAACTATAATTAACCAATTAGTTGATATTAGAAAATCTCAAAGCTGGATGTACCCAGGTCCTTAAATGAATCTGCAGTTTCAATCACTGCGTGCAGCATTAAGTATTTACCCTTCAGTTTATGTCTCCCAAATCTCATATACTTATTTTTTTATGTATTGATTAATCAGCATATTATAATTCAGTGTGCAAATGGTCAATTTGGTCAAGATCTTTTGCAAACATGCCCCATATGTAACGCATGTAATAAGTTTACCCATTTTCAAGGCATCTGCATGCAGACTGTAGAACACCACAAATGAAAAAGATAGATCTGAAAGATACAACCTAAAAAAGTATGGGCTTGGGACAGAACCCTGTGGGACACAATGACTGTAACCTAGAATTTCACCTGTTGAATTGCTGTGATACTTGCCTTGTCCTATTTATAAGCCATGCAGCCATTCATCTCATCAAGTGCACATCAAAACCTAGATGTTCTAATTTATTGATCAGTGTTTATGTATGACCCTATCAAATGCTGAAGTTAAGGCTGTATAAATTGCATCACAGCACAATGTTTCATTCATAGGTGTTATATTGATCTGATATTGTTAATCCTCGTTCATTCCTTACGCATGGGTATCGGTTCCGAGCTCGGAACCGAGCCAGCCATTTTCCAAGCTCGCATCAGCTTCAATCTCTCGAGCTAAACTCTTACCCACAATTCCCCTCTCCCTGTTACCACAGATTTCGTTTGCCACATTGCTATCCGGTCGTGTCAAGCTACTTCTCTTGAGCTAAGTACAGTCAATTGTTGTTTAATTGCTTTACAAATTACTTTTCTGTTAGAAAAGTTGATATTTTATTGTCTCTTGCCCTATCGCGTCTAGCGTTCATAATTTCCTCAGGTCTTTTCTGTCCTTTACTTACCATTTTTACCGTGAGGTAATTTTCTCTTTACCATCATTGGTAATCTTTTTCCCTTTCTCTTTCATACCTTCGGGTACTCTCTTGTACCCTTGTTGGTACTTTTCTATTAGTTAATATGGCAGATAAAAAAGGTAGTCCGGGGTTTAAGTGGTGTTCTGATTGTGGACACAAACTGCCTACTTCTGATGCACACTCTTTATGTGTTTATTGTTTGGGAGCTTCCCATTTATCTGTTGAACCACCTTGTACTATTTGTGAGAACTTTTCTAATAGAACTTTGTTAGAAAGGAAAAACAAGCTGATACTGAAGGGACTTCTAAAATCTCCCTTTTCAGAGGCTATTTCTGAGTCAGAGGTCTCAACCTAAAGCCCATGAGAAAATTAATGTTTCTACTAAAGCTAAATCCTTGCCTTCGTCCCCGGCTGGGGACTCTCACCAACCAAAACCTAAAAAGGCTAAAATTTCAGCTCCAGAGCTCTCTGTCAGCCCCAGTGCTTTCGGTGCCCAGACTTTTGGCACTGAAGCCTTCGGCACCATTAGTGATTTTGGCTCTGTCCCCTCCTGCAGCCTTCTACATATTGGCACCAAGTGGCTCCTCGGTTCAGACCATTACCACTGTATCGGCACTGACCGTTCAAGTCGGCGCAGACCTTAACCTTGTCGGCTCTGAGATCTTCCTCGGAACTGAGGCCTATATTGTTGACTCCAGTTATTTCGGTTCCAGCTTCGGCACCGATCCCTGTGTCGGTGCAGACAATGACATCGGCACCGATGACTTCTTCTGTGCAGACTACAGTAGTTCAGTCTTTCTCGTCACTGTTGTCCTCGGTGCGGTCAGATGAGATGGGCACCGAGTCTGCTTCTTTTGTGGACAGGCCTGTTTCTCCCTCAGTCTCTGTGAGGTCCACTAGAAGTCTTTCCGAACTTGACGTGTTTTGTCTTGTGGACCAGGCATTCTTGGCCAGAGGTATACCCCCCTCAGGAACTATCCTTCCTTGGGAGGTGATCACCCATCTCCAAAGACACCTTCTTATTCTCCTCCTTCATTGCCTTTGAAGTCCATGGATATAGTAGAGTCTTCCCCTTCTGCGGTTCCCTTTATGGATCTCACTAAAGAACCGCAGTTGCCTTCATGGCAGGAAAGTTTTGCTACGACCCAGGATGTCAGCTGTGACACGCATAACTTGCTGCTCCACAGCCATCCAGGGACTCCGGGTCGGCAGGCTGAGCCACTTAGGGGAGGAGTGCCCCCTGTCCTAGACATACACTCCTCTCCGGGTGGACCAGCCTTCCAACTGATGGAGAAGGTTTCTGCTGCTGCTGGCGATACCGGACTGTCTATACCTCCGCCCCCATCTGGTACACTGGTTTCACAAGTCGCACCTAGCGGACACCGGGTGCAAAGGCCTCAGGACATATTCCCTCAGGAATCCCCTTTCCATTGACTTCCCCAGCTTTTCCCGCTGAGGAGGTCCACCAGAAAAGTTTGTGTAAGAGGAAGCACATGGACTCCACAAAGGAGTCCCTCACCGACGACACAGATTTCGATGAGGAGGAAGGATCCCTTCGGTCACCCTCTGAGGTATCCTTTGGCGATATCCTCAAAATCCTAAAACAGAGAGGTGACTGGCAGTCCTCTAATCCGACCCCTGAGGAATCTGTGTTCCTGCAGGCCTTTTGCGCCCAGCCCCCTACCGCCTGGGTTACTCCACCTGTCGATGAACTTGTCATGTTTATCGTGCAGCGTGCTTGGAAGGCCCCTGATACCGTCTAAGCTATTCCCCGGAGGCCACATAAGATCTTGTTTCTTCCTGCTACGGATCCCCATTGGTCCAAAGGTCTTCCTGTAGATGCTTTGGTGGTGACGGCCACAACAAAAAAGGATCTGGCAGAAGAAGAAAGCCAGACTGTTCATCCGCCTAACAGTGTGTCCTGGGCCTTGGACAGAATAGGGAAGTGCACCTTTGCTTCAGCGACCTTTGCTATCAGGTCCCTGAATTATATGGCACATTTTACCAGGCTTCAAAGGGATCTGGTTTCTGAGCTCTCTGAAACCATGGCTGGTGCAGTGTCTGATGAGGTCCGTGACGAAGTGGCCTCTCAGCTGGCCACCATTGAGTCTATATGTAACTCCTCTATGTGACTGATATCTCATGCATCAGAAGGAGCAGCTACAGTGGCGAGTTCAGCTGCAGTCTTGAGACGACATGCCTGGATGAGCTTGTTCAACTTCGTGAAACCTTTTAAGTCTTCCTTTCGTAATGCCCCCATTGAGCCTTCCTTGTTGTTTGGGCCCAAAGTTAAAAGCACACTGGCCAGATGTGAACAGGACGGTAAGACCCTTTCTGCCATAGGTGTCAGTTATTCTTCCCCTCAACGTGCTTTCTCCCAAAACCAAAAGAGTGGGAAGATATGGTTCAAGAAATCTCAGGGTCCTTTCTGTGACATACAGGCTGAGTTCTCCCCCAGAGGCAGTGGGGGAAACTCACAGGGAAGACTCTCCTTTTGGGGCAGAGGGGGGCTGCATAACAAGAGTTCCAGGGATTCTTTCCCTGGTCAATCCTACCAGCGCTCCTGAAGAGCGGCCCAACTCCTTTCCTCTGGAGGTGGTTGGGGGACATTTCTCCTTGTACCCTTCTGCCTGGCTAACCATCACCATCGATTCTTGGGTACAAAAGATCATAACCAGAGGTTATCATATCCCCTTCAATCTTTGTCCCGTCCCTTCAGAAAATCTTCCCGACGTTCTACCCAGTCAAAGGGAAGAAGCAGCACTAGAGATAGAAAAGTTGCTAAGAAAAAGAGTCATCAAAGTGTCATCCAAATAGTCCATCCAGACCAGATAGGATCCGGATTCTACTCAAGACTATTTTTGGTGCCAAAATAAACCGGGGATTGGAGACCAATTTTGGATCTCAGTGTATTGAACAAGTTTGTGAGAATACCAAAAGTCCGGATGGTCACTATACAGTCTATCCTCCTGCTTTTGGAAAAAGACTATTGGATATGCTGTATAGATCTTCAAGATGCGTACTACCACATAAAGGTGGGCAGACCATCAATAAGATTTCTGTGCTTCCGTGCGGGAGCCAGTCACTACCAGTTCAGAGTATTGCCCTTCGGACTCTCTACAGCCCCCAGAGTATTCACAAAGTGCATGGAAGTTGTCACTGCTCACTTGTGACTTCAAGGATTCCAGGTGTTTCCATACTTAGACGACTGGCTCATTTCCGCCCCCACCAGACATCTACTGGAAAAAGCCCTGGCATACTCTCTCCTCACTGCTCAAAGGCTAGGCATAACCATAAACTGGCAGAAATCCAATCTCACCCCATCTCAGTTGACAGAATACATAGGGGTTATCTTGGACACAAAAAACTGCAGAGCTGCTATTCCAGAGCACAGAATTTTAAGGATAAAGCAACAACTTATTCCAATCCTTTCAAAGGAAAAATCCACAGCTCACTCGGTTCTACAGCTGTTGGGTTCCATGGCAGCCTCCATCACCATTGTTCCCCTGGCCAGGTTTCACATGAGGCTTCTACAATGGCTACTGCTCACCCAATGGTATCCTTTTCAGCATCCTCTTTCAGCCATGATTCGAGTAACCCACAGATGCAAACAGGATTTAAATTGGTGGATGACACATAATCTCTCACAATGGTCTCGCCCCTTCTCCCCACAGCAACCCAAGGCCACAGTGACCACGGACACCTCCCTGATGGGATGGGGGCTGGGCTAGGTCATGGACAGACAGACCAAGGCACTTGGTCCCAACTGGAGGCCCATCTGCATATAAATGTTCTAGAGCTGAGGGCGGTACTTCTGGCGTTGCAAGCATTCCATCCCCTGCTGCCGTCTGGGAAAATTGCGATTCAATCAGACAGCATGACGGTGGTCTGGTACATCAACAAGCAAGGTGGAACCAAATCTTACCCCCTTTGTCAAGAGGCCATGAGGATATGGCAGTGGGCAATGGCTACCAACCGTTTTCTTCTAGCAATACACAATCCCAGGAGTTCCAACGTGATAGCAGACAGACTCAGCAGGTGCATTCTTCAACCTCACGAGGGGTCCCTGAATCCCTTGATAGTGGCAGAGATCTTCCACCGCTGGGTACATCCTTGCTGCGACCTCTTTTCATCCCCGACCAACTACAAATGCAGCAACTACTTCACCCTGATTCCCCCTCCGAGACAGTCACCCAGGGATGCTCTAGTCCACGATTGGCCCTCGGGTCTTCTCTACGCATTTCCGCCCTTTCCTCTCATTCCCCAGTTTCTGAAGAAAGCCCGGCAGTTGAAGAACAAGGTAATACTCATAGCACCATATTGGCCCCGACAGATTTGGTTCCCATTCCTTTGGCCTCACCTACTAGATTGACCATGGATTCTCCATCCAATCCCAGAGTTGATCTCACACCCACAGAACCTGATTCATCCCAACCTGAACAGCCTGAAGCTAACTGCTTGGCTACTCAAATTCCCTTGATTGCCAGGCAGAATGATCTTTCTTTACCAGTACGTGATATTAACATCTTTGACATCCTCTGTCTTACTGAAACCTGGTTAAAACCCTCAACAAAGGAGAATGAAATAATCCCCCTAGGGTACAATATACTAAGACAAGACAGAATTAAATGTAAAGGGGGTGGAGTAGCCCTATTATATAGAAAGGAGCTACTCATCTCCTCTGTACCTTATAACCCACCTCAAGTCAATAAAGTGGAACTGTTAATCACTAAATTTCAACTCAACCCAAACAAAGCATTGTACATAATCTGTATCTACATATCCCCAGGCAATAATATTACTACAATAGAGGATACCCTATGCTGGATATCTACTGCCTTCCCACAAGAAACTGTTATTCTAGGCGATTTCAATTCTGACTGGAATAGCATCAAAACAGACAATCCCTCTTCCCATATTAACTTACATGGCTTTCACCAAACTATCAGCACCACCACTAGAATTAGCAAACCTAACAATAAAGAAACAATCCTAGACTGGATACTTATCAATAAACTGGTACATACTTAGATAACTGAAACCTTGCCTGATGATGTAAGTGACCACATGCTTACTTATATCATAGGTTCATAGGTTCATACTAGGCTATCTGCCCTGGGGCAATTATAAGCCTAGCCCGATTCTGTATGTTGATTTAAGTATACTGTGCCCTTTTTAAGGTTTAGTTTACTGTGCCTCTGTCTAATAGTGACACGGGAGTAATCCCTGGGACAAACCTACGATCCCCCATCCACTTATCGAGATTCTTCTTGAAGAGATTCAGTGAGGTGCTCTGCCTCACATGAACTGGAATTCTATTCCAGAGCGAAGGAGCCTCTGGGTTATGAACCTGTCCCTCCAGCAAGTTCTATTTATTTCTGTGCTGAGGTTCAAGTCCCTAGGCGTGTGGCTCTTTAGATTTACTGAGGTGGAGCATGTCCATTAAGTCTGGATTTGACATAGCTTTGTATGTCAGGCATAGATCTCCAAGTAGGCAGTATGCAACTGAGTAGAGCTGGAGTTTTTAACCGAGCAGCATATGGCATCTGTTTGAGACCCTTGATCCTCTTGGTGAGATACTTTTGGGGTCTTTCTAATTGCTGCAGGTGTTGGGTAAGGTACATCCCAAAGGGGCATTGTATTCTATGATGGGCCTGATGAGGGATGAATAAAGAACACGATTACCTCTCTTGATCTAGATGTGAAACCCTTCGTGATGAGGTGGGCTATGTAGAAGGTCTTTCTAACCACTTTGGCAATGTGGTTTTCAAAGGAGAGATTGCTATCAACTTGGGTCCCCAGGTCCCTAATAACTTTCTCTGTACTTAATGGGTTTCCGCCTATGTGGTAATTTGTGGGCACATTGTTTTGCCAAAGGGTATGACTATACATTTTTGGCATTTAGCTTTTAAACCATGGCGCTGGCACCAGTTATCTGTCTCTGTGAGACCTTTTTGAAGGATGTTTGTGTCAGCTGGAGAGTTGATTATGGCGTCCAGTTTGCAGTCGTCTGCGAACTTGGTGAGCCATAGTCCTCACGTTTGCCTGTACCTCGGAAAAGTATATACCGAACAAGAGTGGTCCCAGGACAGAACCCTGTGGGATGCCACTTGTGACGGTTTCGAGTCTGACATGGCTCCAGCAACTCTCACTCTGTGGGTTCTGTCTTTGAGCCAGTTTGCGACCCATCTTGTGACATAGGGGTTTATATTTAAGCTGGATAGCTTATCTATGATGCCGAGTGGGGTATTGTGTCAAATGCCTTTGCAAGGTCCAGATAGGCTGTGTGGACTACCTTCCCTTCATCTATGGCTTTGGTGACTGTTTCAAAGAAGTCAACCAGGTTCAAAAGGCAGGATCTGCCCTTGACAAAGCCGAACTGGGTAGGATCTAGTGTCTGTAGGTCCTCAATGTCTTTGTTTATGAGCTCCATGATGATCCTCTCCATAGCCTTGCAGACTAAACTAGTCAGGCTTATGGGGCGACAGTTTTCCACCTTTGTGGAGTGGGACCACTGTTGCTGTACGCCATTCTGTGGGCACATATCCTGTAGTGAGGCTGAGATTGTATAGCTGTTTTATTTGAGGATTAGTTCCTCTTGTAGTTCATGAACCTGGGGCGCCATCTGGTCCCATGGAAGCAGTGTTTGCTTTGGAGAGGGCAGCCTTCACCTGAGCATCTGAGATGTTTGGGAGGCAGCCCTCTGCGATAGATACTTGCTCTTTTGGGGGAGGTGTGGAAGTTTGCACTGAACCTGTCTGCCAGGATATTGGCGATGTCTGTGGGTTCAGTGTATTTTTGTCGTTAGAATCAACTCAGAACAAGTCTGGGAGTTGCATCCCAGGTTTCTAACATAACTGAAAAAAGCCTTATGATTGTCTTTGGTGTTCTGTGCAATTTTTCTCTCGAAGCTGGCCTTGGAGGATTTTATGAGGGATCGTAATTTTTTGCTAGTACTGATCAGAGATGCCTTCCCTATTAGGGATTTTGCTCTATCATGTAGTAGCTTCCTCCTTCTGTTGTACAGTTTATTTATGGGGTCTTGGTTTTGTTTGGGATAGCATGATCCATGCATTCCTGGAGATGTCCGTAGAATGCATTTATATAGGATTCTGCAGTTCTGCATACTTCTTTTTCTATCCAGCAGGTAAGACATAAGAATGACTTTAACAGAACACCCAACTATATCATCTCTAGATCCAAGAAAAACTTTAACCAAGTATTATTTCTAAAGGAACTTAGTGCCTGTGACTGGAATCCCCTAAAAATCCTCCCTCTTGAAGACGCTGTTACATATTTCAATAACAAATTCTTAATCCTTGACAGACATGCACCTAAACGTTCTATAAGAATAAAATCCAAACCTGCCCCCTGGCTCTCTAAAGATACCAGACAAATGTTATTACTTAGAAATAAATCCTGGGCTAAGTGGAGAGCAACTAGAAAGGTCTCAGAACAACAAACATTTAGACAGTTAAGAAATGCAACAAAAAAGCTATTCTTTCTGATAAAAAAAAAACTACTATTGTAATCTACAGCAATCTCACCACAATAATCCACATAAATTCTGGGCAACCTTAAATAACCTCCTTCATCCTGGCCACTCTAGTACACCTTCCCCTCTAGGGTCTGAAAACAATACCTCCCATCAAACTGCCAATGCCTTTAACACCTTCTTTACAAACACCATACAAACTCTTGCTATTCAACTAGACTCAGACAACTCGGATCTATCTAACTCCCCACCTGATTCTCTGCCACCATTCCAACTACAACCTATATCTACCTCATACATCTAAAAACTCATCCACAAACTTAAGTCTAGTACCCCTTCTGCCGATCAGTTACCATCTGAATATCTACAACTTTCAGCTAAAGTAGTCGCTTATCCTATATCTATTCTGATAAACCATACCATTATTGAAGGAACCATTCCAAATCTCTGGAAAATCTCCCACATTATTCCATTACACAAAGGAGGCAACTCTAATGACTACTCTAACTACAGGCCTATAGCTCTGCTCTCTCCTCTAGCCAAGGTTATGGAAAAATGTATTCACCATCAGCTACTGAACTACTTAAATCAACATAACATTCTTGCAAACTGTCAGCATGGTTTCAGGCCTTTTCATAGTACCACTTCAGCTCTCCTATCCTTCACCAATACCATCAATAACAACCGTAATAATAACACCCTCTCATCAGCACTCTTCATTGACCTGTCTAAAGCCTTTGATATGTTTAACCACTCCTTACTCCTAAACACTCTGTCATCCCTGTCTCTAGATAAAAAAGCAATTCTCTGGTTTAGAGCTTACCTTAATAATAGACAGCAAGCAGTTCTTTGGGAGAATCAACTGTCATCTCTCCTACCTATTTCCATTGGTGTCCCTCAAGGCTCTATTCTTGGTCCTCTCCTTTTTTCCTTATTCATAAATGACCTACAAACAGTTATTCCACAAGCCACCTGTATACAATATGCTAACGACTCTACAATCATATGCTCCGCCAACTCTCTGAACTCCAATCTTTAACCCTGACAGCCTTCAGCACAGTAGAGGCTTGGTTCTTGAAACGGTGCCTTCTTCTGAATGCCAAAAAGACCAAGCTACTACTGTTTACAACTAATACCAAGTCCTCACCCTTTAACTTCTCCATCCAATCCAATAATGGCACTATGATACCCCCCCGACTCTTCCACCAAACTATTAGGAGTCACAATTGATAATAACCTTACCTTTTATATTCACATCAATAATACTATTAAATCTGTTAATAAAAAACTGGGCTCCCTTTACAGGATAAAACCATTCTTAACTCCCACAGCCAGAACTACCATTGCCCACTCCCACCTAATTTCAACTCTTCTATATGCTGCACCCATATACACTAATCTAAAAAAAAGTAATCTTGCTAAGCTAGCCAACTCCTATAACAGTATTGCTAGATTTGCCACTGGAAACCCATATAGAACTCACCACTGTCTTAACTTTCATCAGCTAGACTGGCTCGAACTAAAAAACATCCTGATACTTTCTCAACTTACCATTGTTCATAAGATCTTTTACCAACCCAACAACACACCAATACTCAACAACCTTATAGAAATCTTAATTCTTTACGCTCCTCCAATAAACTCTTAGCTAGCACCACCAAGTCAAGTAACTTGGCTGGTGACTCACTGTTCTCCAATACCGCAGGAAAACAATGGAACCTCCTGCCATCTGACCTAACCTCACTCCCCTCTCTTCTACTCTTTAAACAAAGACTTAAAAAACACCTTAAAACTAACTGGCTTTGCCCCTGCTGTTACCCAGACTAATACTATGCAGTTTCTCCTAACTAGCTACTGTCCTCCCCTCTATGCTGTATACTCCTCTGAATGTTGTAAGTCCTTTAAGGTATCTGTGGCTTGTTTATAATTATTCAAATACAGCCTCTTATTTATCCGGAAGGCAGTATTCCTGTCAAGTCTTAACATTTCCTCCTTCTCTCCCTTTACTGACTAACCCTTAGGAAATAGACTGGCAGGATTACACTACAGTAACCAAGGTTGTAAGTCTTTCCTAACAATGTCTTGGAGCTATCCCCACATATTCTAACTTAAAAAATATCTGCATGTGTATTATGTGTTAATATAATATGTCTCTTGGTCGTCCCATACTTTAATTGCAAACTCAATTTGTGTCTTATAGCCTACCATAATTTATATTGTTATACCCTTCTTGAATTTTGTAATAATCTGTTTGGTGTGGTTTATTTGTGGAGCTTTTCTCCCCGGGCCTCTACTGAAAATGGAAATATATCCACCTAGACCAGCCCGGTCAACAAATGTAAAATAAAATAAAATAAATTATTCTCATTGCTTCTCATAAGTCTTCCACTAGAATTGCTTCTCATAAGTCTTCCACTAGAATTACTTATCTGAGCAAGTAGAAAAGATTTACTTGTTGGCTGAAAGATAAACAAGTAGACCACTTTTCAGCACCAGTGTCGATAATACTAGACTATCTGGCCGACCTGTTTCACTCGGGTCTGTCGGCCTCTACCATTAGAGTTCATTTGATGCAATTTCTAATTTTCATGAGGGTGTCCAAGGTTCCTCTCTTATTTCCCATAAATTGTGCAAGACCTTCATAAAAGGTGTGAATCATCTGATGCCACCTTTTAGAGAACCTATTCAACCATGGGATTCATCATTATTTCTACAAGCTATGACAATGGCACCTTTCGAACCAGCTTCTTCTTGCGACCTCAAGTATTTGTCATGGAAAACCTTGTTTTTGGTCGCTATTTCTTCTGCCAGACGGATTTCTGAACTTCAAGCTTTATGTATCAAGAGTCCATACTTGATTTTTCATACAGAAGAGTGTCTCTGAGAACTAATCCGTCATTTCTGCCTAAAGTGATCTCCAAAATGTTCATTAATCAAGCCATTGAATTGCCAGTTTTCTTTCCCAGCCATTCAGACAGAGGAGAGTATTGCCTACATACCCTAGATATACACAGGCCAATCCATTTTTACTTAAACAGGACTAAACCCTTTCGTAAATCTGACCAGTTATTTTTGGCCTTTTCTGGATCTAGATCAGGATCTGCCGTTGCTAGGGTCACATTAGCTAGATGGTTGAAGGACTGTGTGACCTTTATTTACACACAACATAATATCTTGTTGCCTAGTACCATGAAAGCTCATTCAACAAGGTCAGTGGCAACTTCTGCTGCCTTCCATGCCAGAGCTTCTTTACATGACATCTGTGCAGCTGCAACTTGGGCTACGCCTCATACCTTCATCAATCATTACAAATTGGATTTGGCCTCCAGGAGAAGAGCATCTTTTGGTTCTATGGTGCTCAGGAATGTCCTTCCATGAGAGCCTCCCAGGAATAGAGGTAGCTGGGGACTCTGTCCCATGCGTAAGGAATGCACGAGGATTAACAATATCAGATAAAGAAGTTATGTCTTACCATAACGTTCCATCTGTATTGTTGATCCTCGTTCAGTCATTACGACCCTCCCTCCTTCCCCCTCCTGTGGTTTCTAGTGGATCTCACCATCCAGTTCTCTTAGGTTATTTGAACAGAAGTAGCCTCTACCTTACTTAACTTGCAGACTCAATCTGAAGTAACAGGGAGAAGGGGAATTGTGGGTAAGAATTTTGCTCGAGAGTTTGAAGCTGATGCAAGCGTGGAAAATGGCCGGCTTGGTTCCGAGCTTGGAACCGATACCCATGCGTAATGACTGAACGAGGATCAGCAATACAGATGGAATGTTATGGTAAGACACAACTTCTTTTTATACATTGTTACAACTGGTTATAGATCTATTTTCAATATATGCATGCTGATATATGGTTTGAAGTCCCAATCTTTCCAGTTCTGACGATATGTCCAAAATAACATTTTACATTATTTTTCCACAACATGAAAGTAAACATATGGGCCTGTATGAATCTGGGTTTGTCCTAACCCCCCTTCCCTTAATGATATGTTTAACAACTGCATGCCTTCAGTCTTGAAGAATTTTTTCATATTTAAGTGATGTAGTGAATAACAGATGTAATGGTACTGTACGTTCATGACAGAGAGTTCTCTAGTCATTATTACTAATTCTGTCTCCTCCCTGTGCTTTATTTTGGTCTAGTTTGTGTAGTTCTTTTTCAATAAAATCTAATTTCAAATAAAATAAAATGTTGTATCACTACAGTAAAACCAGCAGAATTTATTAGGGCACAAAACCAATAGTTAACGCTTTTGTCTCCTCAGTCGGAGACGACTTCAGACTAAGGCTTCAGCACTCCATTAAACATTTAAATGCTCATCAAACTGTCACATGACATCAATTTTAAAGAAACTTGTCACATAACTTAGTTTAATCTCAATACTTAATCAAAAGTTAATCACAATACTTAATAAAAAGCTGTTCACATAACATCTGTTTTAAAAAACTAACTTAGTGTTTTAACCCCTTCCTTCTCAAATGCATTGCAAACTCCTCCATGTTATTTATTCCTGGGGGGAAACATAGATTTAACCTTACTTGCCAACAATACTCTAGCCAACCTAACTCTTCTTCAACTTTAATAATATTGTGTTCATTCATTAAAACGTCTAATACTATACACTTTTTAACTTTACATTTCTTTTCTATATAATGTTTCGGTATCTGAGGTTATGTCTAGTTATTAGGGCAGTTTATCACCCCCTTTGTGGAGCCAAACTGCTTTGCATAAGATTGTGTATAAATATATCTATAATCTGTTGTGTCTGAGAATAAAGTTTAGGATCTTCACATAGTTTATCAATTTGTATGCCTTTATTCCTACTCCATCTTATTTATCAAATGGTTTCCTATTATGTTTAATATCTGTATACATTTTCTTAAAATTGTTCTTAATCTTGTCTTACACTGTGTTTAATTTGTCTGCCCAGCATTTTTATTTCAGTTTTCAAAGTTATAGTTTAATCTCTTCCATTTCTCAATTTTTTTGTCTTTTACTTTAATCAAGTATCTTTTTCTTATGGAAATCTGTCCTCCAGATGTTGTGTGTCTAGATCTTGATGTTAAAATTTTTTTACAATTTCTATTTGAAAACGTGCCACATTCTTTCTGCAGTTTTCCACCATTCCAGTTAGTTTTACATAGTAACTGTTTTGCTTCTATATAATCTGTTATTAATCTTCTGTGCATTGGTTTAGATTTCAGTTTGGAAGAATGATCTAGCAGCAGTTTAACCTTTATAATCAGTGCACTTCAGTGGTGGTAAAACGTGACATGAAGTAACAGTCATTTCCTTAGGAACACTAAGTCTACTATGTTCTGTTCCCTGGTCAGCTTTTTTATAATCTGAAGCAGTTGCTGTTCCTGAACATATGTTGCAAATAATTTAATGTTGATCAATATTATTCCATTCTGTTCTGGTAAATTCAAGTCCTCAGCCATTGTTATTCATCCCTCCTGTGTTTCTTGCAGGAAATGTATGAATTCCTCCAGATCATCAGCATTTGACTTGGGTGGTCTATACACTCCAACTGCAATTGTATATTCCAGGGCTGTCCTTATTGTCACAGTTAGACAGTCACAGTTGAACATGTAATAATCACAGGTAGCAATCTTTAATCCCTATCATAACACCAACAATCTGATTTTTTTGTTATAATGTCTGTTAACAGTAAAATCATTTATACCCTGATAGAACTGGTTTCCAGTCATTGTTCTTTAACCATGTTTCACAAACAACGACATCCTTCTTGTGAGAACATAGCAAATTTTCCAATGTAAGATACTGCGAATGCTTTTAGCATTAACAACCAACAAAGGTATGTCAAATGTTGCTGTCTGAGAACTGTTAAATGTTTGACATACTACTTTGTATAGACTAACTAGAAGATATGTATTCTGCATCTTACTGTATGTATATTGTTGTACTATCTATTATTGTATATTGCTTGTATTTCTGTGGAGCTTTTCTCCCCGGGTCTCCGCTGAAAATGGGCTTCTGGCCCAGTCGGACTTTCCCAGTAAACAAATGTAAATAAATAAATTACCTAAGATCTTTTGTATAAACCACAGGAAAACGCACTTAGTAGTACTAGTAAACCACTAAACCAGCAACCAGAAATTTGGAAGAACTCAAACTCTGTAAAGGCTGTTAAGGTCAAGGTGCTAGAGAATTTTGAGGTTTTTATTGTTTTTGATACATTAAACAATTCCTCCAAATTTCTTGTTTTTGGTTTGGTGGTTTACTATTACCTCAGATCTTGTTTGCTGCTCATTGAGTTAGATGTGATTCACTGGTTTGAGCTTGCTTTGCCAAGTTGCTTTTCTGTCTTTCAAATGTTTTTTAACCAGACTTAGCATAGGTTTTTTTTTTCTTTTATTTTTATTTATGAAAAGAGGAATTATACAATGGCATATGATAACTAGAAAGCACAAAGGACATTTTACATTTTAAGGAGATATTAGAAGATATAATATACAATAATCTAGTAGAATATATAAGTAGTATAATTTTTAAGCATATACATTTATAAATAAAATTTTTTTTTTTTATTTTAATTTTTTTTTTTAGTAAGTTGTAATAGTAATACATATATTAGTATATATATAGTGTTAGTATAACTGAGATGAGTATAGTAATAATATATTAGTATAGGTATAAATAGGAAGAGTAAGAAGATGACTGTTAGGTATTTAGGCATTCTGGAGTAGGAATAGAGAAATTTTTGAGTTTTTTTAGGGTTATAGATAGTAGTAGTGTATTGTACATAATGAACAATGGATTGCATTGATGAGGAGAGGAGGACAGAATTGTAGTGTATCAGGAGAGCTCCTGAGGTAAAATATGATGAGTGTAGCATATGTAAATGCAAGGTAACTAGATGTAGATGTTGCTACCCTGGGGGTAAGAGCAGAGCCAGAAGTTAGAATAGTAGGATTTCAGGAGTTATGGTTTGGGGGAATCAAGAGGTGCTAGAAGTATTTATATTTTTAGGTGAGGAGAGTGTTGTGCAAAAAGTAGTGATTGCATTATGGTTTTTGAGTTCTAATTTTATAGATCTTATAGGGCTTGAGAGATGGTTGTTAGATCTTCGGGCTCTAGTGGTGGTGGTGTTAGTCAGGGTAGGTTGGGAGTTTGTGCTAGTGGTGGTGGGTAGTTGGTGAGTAGAAGTCAGGGGTGATTTGAGCTTGAGTCTTAAGTGAAAAGGGAAACTTCCAGGCTTGATTAGTATCATTAGGAAAGATTTACTAAATTGGGTTGCATTGCAAATTTGGCAATTTTGTTGTAGCATGTTCCCATGTGATTTTTTTTTAAGTCCGTGAAGGTTAGTTAAGATAGGGAAGCATAGAGAAGGAGAGAGAGGAGGAGCTTCTTGCAATAGTAGCTTTGGTCTGAATAGTCATGAACTTTTATTTGGCTTTGGTCTGACCTTTTCTAGGTTTTTTTTTTTTGATGGTTTGTTTTATATGGATATCATTATTTTGGTGGTTAATGCTGTCAACTCCTTGGTGTTTGGTAGTAGTTTGGTGTGGTTTTGAGTATTGTGGGAGCATATAGTGAGGAGTATTGTTTTAGTGATAGTGAGTGTTAGGGGTGTGGTGGATGATCTGGTTTGGTGGTTGTATTTTTAGTTGGTTTTTTTTGGGTAGAAGTTGTATTTTAGTAAAGTTGGGTTCTGCTTAGGTAAAGTTGTATTGGGTGATGGGTTAGGGTGGGTTGCAGGTGGTGGCATATTCTATGGTGGTGGTG
The DNA here is from genome assembly GCF_019279795.1 of Protopterus annectens. Taxonomy (NCBI): domain Eukaryota; kingdom Metazoa; phylum Chordata; order Ceratodontiformes; family Protopteridae; genus Protopterus; species Protopterus annectens. The sequence goes on from NC_056739.1 coordinate 595,785,668, forward strand.
TCATCTGTGAGAAGAACTAGTGTAGCAGTGGGAAGAGTAGGTGGACTGGAGAAAGGCAGGCAGGGAAGGAGGATTGATCATCGGAGAGGGACAAGGGGACGGCTTTGAGAGACAGGAGACAGCGCCATGAGTGCACTGATAAAATAGCTCTGATAAATAGTTGCTGAACCAGAGTAATATGGAGGGGCAATATTGATATTGAGGAGCAGATTGTGGTTAACCATGTCAAACACTTTCAAAAGGCAATAAATCGAGAAGAGAAAAAAGAGATAAAAAAGTAAGTAAAGTGATTGACTTGGTGTGGTATAGATAGATAGGGCAGTGGTGTGCTGTGGGGGGGTCTGTCTAGCCATGTTGGAGTTGTGGATAGTAGTTTATTTTGTTGAAGATATTGCATTAGTTGCAAGTGGACAACTCTTTCTAGAATTTTTGATAAGGGTGATAGTATGGCAATTGGACGATAGTTGGTTAGCTCTAAATAATTAGTTTTATTGATTGTTGTATTGGGCATTTCTCTTTCTTTTTTATATCTCCAGTTATATTCTATTTTTTACATTCCCTTACACCCCTCCAAAAAATTATTTGTACCTAGCTTCGTTGGTGCCCTTTTCATACTATCCTCTTTCGATACTTACGCTTGGTTACAATTAATAATACCATTGTTGGTAGTTTTTATAATAAGAAAGTTGTTTTCTGTTACCTTTGTTGATTCTCATTTTGCTGTTTGTGGTGATATTTATTTATTGACATTTGATTACTGGGAAAAGTCTGACTGGGTGAAAGCCCATTTTCATCTGTGGCCTGGGGGAAGCTCCAAATTATTACAAAATATTTTAAGAACAATAATGTTACCATTTTCAAAAATGAAACAAAACATCTTCAGTTTAATTCATTATAACAAATTTGGCATAATGTAAAAACATTAGTTAAGAATTGATAGTTTTCATTTAATATTTAGAGAAATTTTAGACAGTTTGTACAGAAATGAAAGGCAAGTTCGTCTAATACAAACAGGAATTGCAATATGAAGTAAGGGGGAAAAATTGAGTGAAAGTCAGGGAAGGGAATTTTATAAAAGTAAGGAGCTAAGTGAAGAAGGGAGAGTAAAGAGGTATAAGGAATGAAAGGATACGTGGTCACATTTAGGGATATAGTTTGTCCTGGTTCTGAGCAAGAACAGAGCCAGATTTTAACTAGGAAGGTTTTCAAAGTGGTTTTGAAAGACAGGAGGGAGGGTATTGACCTGATGGCTACAGATAAGGAGTTCTAGGCCTTAGCAAACGGGTCTATATCATATGAGCGAATCACACAAATTGCAAACGTTCATAATATTGAACGTACCAGACCTCGAACTTCCTGTTGTGGGGGCCTGTGCCCCCCCCCCCCGCTAAATATATAAATATATATTCCAACTTCGAGATCGCACTACAGTGAGGAAAGGGTAAATATCCCATTCTTCACTGTACCACGATCTCAGAAAAAGCACTTTGAGGTCTGGTACGTTTGACATTATGAGCGTTTGCAATTTGTGTGATTTGCTCATAGGATATAGACCCTAGCAAACTTGTACGAGTACAGATAATGGCCAGCAGATTTGTTAGGTTTGTAGACATGAGTGTTTGGTCTATGGATTTGCAGTGATCAACTGGGAGCATAGCTGTGTAGAATGGTTTTTAGTACTGGACAAAGCAGGTGGATGCTGGATAATTTTATTGGTGGTAAGAAGCTGTGTATATTTTAGTTGATGAGGCAGTTTTAACTAATTTAGGCTTTTCAGTGGTAGATTATGAAAGGGGTATTTGCTGCAAATTTAACAGCTTTTGTTATATTGTTATTCAAATTTTAATTTTTGTTAAGTCTGGAAGTTAGTAAGGATGGTAGTGCCATAGAAAAGTGTCCGGAGGAGATAAGTAGTGGCAAGTGTAGTTTTAGTTGCATCATTGAGAAAGTTTTAGATCTGTAAAGCAGCCCTAGTTTTTGCTGAGTTTTTCTTATGCAATTTTGTATATGCAGGTCGAATGTAAGATTATCTACTATCACCCCATAATAATTTGCTATGAGAAGTGGCTTCAGTGGCTGTATTATCAAGAGAGAGAGAGGACTTTAAACATTGCTTTTTTCCTGAGAAAGGGATTTGGGGGGAAAAGTAGTAGTTTGGTCTTTTTAGGGTTGAGCATGACTTGTGAGTTACAAAGCCATATTTCAGTAGTTGTTAAAGCTTGCTGACTAATTTTTTTGAGGTGTACCACATTGCCAGATGTGCGAATGAGAGTGGAGTCATCTGTGGATTGTATAGTGGTCGCCTGTTGTGTGGATGTGTAGAGGATATTGCTGAAAATGTTAAAGAGGAGGGGACCAAGGATAGAGCCTTGTGGTATACAGGTGGTGACTAGGAGGTAAAGAGAGAATGTGGAGTGTCATTTTACTGACTGATACCTATTGGACAGGTTTAGATACCTAGTGAGGACATTTGAAGTAGAGGTTTACTGCGACAAACTGTGTCAAGCTTTAGACAAGTGTAGAAATAAGGAAGAGACTAGATTGCTGTTATCTCTAGCTTTATTGACAGTATCTATATAGTTTAGAAGGGCACAGCTAGTATTATGTGAAGGATGGAAGTCATGTTGTGTAGGGTTAGGAGTTTTTCCTGCAGGAGATTAGTCTAGCAATTGTTTTTGAATACATTTTAAGTATTTGGCGAGGGAAGATAAGATTGTTATAGGTCTAGTAATGTCTGTTGAGTTTCCACCTTTGTGCAGGGGGATAATGTGTGACTTTTTTCCAGAGAGAGGGAATATGGGATCCCTGGACTGACCTATTTATAAAGTTTAAGACGTGATAAGCAATGCTGTTGGCTGCTATTTTTAGGTACTCGCTTGGAAGGTCATTAGCTGAAGAAGAATGCAGTTTGTTTGAGTGGTTTTATATAGGATGTGGGCACAGGTTTGAAGGAGAAAGTGGATGTGGTGATATGTGGCTGTTGGGCAGGGTTGGGATTAGATGTTGAAGAATCTTTGGTTAGAGATGCTATACTATCTATAAAATAAGAGTTGAACTGTATGGCATTTTCGAGTGGTAAGTTATCGGGAGAGGGGTTTGGTTTGAATTTTTGGCTGGGATGTAAGAATCAATAAATGTAAAATAAAAAATAAATAAATAAATAAATTTCTTGAATAAATGTCCAAAATGTTTTACGGTTGTATTTAGTATTATTCTGAAAGCTATATATATATATATATATATATATATATATAGTTTTTGTCTATATTTGTTTGCTTTTTAGTATGATTGCGAAGCATTCTAAAGTTTTCAAGAGATTGAGGTGTTTTATATTTTTGCCCTTCTCTCCATGCTTTTCCTCTATCCTGTATTAACATTCTAATCTTTTTGCACAGCCAAATTGCATTATTTGTTTTAGTCTCTTCTTTCTAGGAGGTGTATTTAGAATAGTTGTATTGAATTTGTTTACAGCATTGCCTAAAGAGAGGATTTTTAGGAAGTTCCAGTTAATAGAGGATAGTGCAGTAGTGAACATTTTTGAGTTAATCCTGGAAAGGTTATGTGTTGTTTTATAAACATGCTGTTTAACTGGATGTGTGAGATGTCTGGTCATATAGATTGGGAGATGACCACTGAGAGGGTCTGATATTTTACTTGTGGTGGTGTCTTTGCTAGGGTTTGATACTAGGATCCAGTCTAATAGGGAATTTGATGTCCTGCTATAATGTGTGCAGTTGTTAATTAGTTTTGTGAAACTATATAGGTTCATGCTAAATGTAGGGGAGTTAGAGTTTATGTCCAGTCATTTGACATTCACATCACCTTTTTTTTCTTGTGGAAATGTTATGGATATCCATTGTAGGGTATCATTCAGTATAGCTGTATTGTCGCCAGGAGGAATGTAAAAGACAGTAGTACATATTTTCGTTGAAGGTTGGGCGTCGAGCTGGCACCTTGGCGTTTCGTAAAAATCTACTGCCAATCATTAGCGGACCAGAGTTCCGCTGTGGCGACCCCTTACCGGGAAAAAGCCGAAAGACAAACAACAACAACATATTTATTTATAATTGTTTATTTTGAGGAAAGCAATAAGATCATCTGCTGAACTGAATTTTGGTATTGGATTGCTGTAAGGAAAAACATGGTAGGTGTTGGGAAATATTAAAGCAATCCATCCACCTTTTGTCTTTATATGGTCATTACAGATGATATTGCAGCCAGGAAGTGTAACTCTTGAGTCGTTCATGTGGGTTTAAGCCAAGTTTCACTTACAGGAGAACGTCAAACTTATGTTAGGTAATTTAGGCATGTGTAGTTCAACAGTTTTATTTGTTATGCTTTTAAACTTTATTGCAGTAAAAATTAGTTCACCAGGGATTGACTGCTGTTGGGTTAGAGGAGTGTGTGGGCGAGAATTATCTTTGTGTTCATTGTGATAGATGGGGCCAGGATTAGGGTGTATACCTCCTCCTAGAAGTATTTTAGTACATTGGGGAATTGTGCATACTTGTTTTTTTGGAGAGGATTCTTGAACTTTATTTTGTTTTGGTTTGAGTTGAACTGCAGTAAATCAGTCTATATTTTGGAATATAGGTGAATGGCAGTATTTAATAGGTTTGGTGCAATGTGTGGAGAGTGTAAAGAGGAAGTATAGATAGGTGATTGGGACAGAGTTTGAGAGATGTTGAGATATTATTGTGTCATGGTAGGATGAAAGCACAGTTTTTGTGGCTTTTTTACTGGTTCTACAATACATTCATTTTGAAAGAAATCCTATCTGGTGGTTTTATTTTGTGGCTGGTTCATATTTCTACCCTGGCTTACCTGGATTGACGCTATGTGAGCCTTTTTTTATATAGTAGGAGGAGAATAGAAGATAAGCTGAAGAGCAGCATAATTAAGGACAGGAATCTGTATTTTATAGATGTCAGGTAGTGGGGAAGTAGCAACAAGAAGTTTCAGGGCAGTAGGAGATTCAGTAATGGTGGATTCTGAAATCTGTTAGAGAATAGGTAAGGAGAGAGGTTTTTTTTCTTAAAGGAAGAGAGTTAGGTTGTCCTGATAACTTCTTTGGAATGTTAGGAATAGAGGAGCATGAAAGGCTGTAGTATGGTAGTCTATAATTTAGTCTCTGTCAAGGTAGATAAGCCTTCAGGCATATAGCTAAAACTTCCCAATTCATATTGTCACGAAAAGTGCATCTATTTCTTAGCCACAAATTTGGATGAGGACTGCTGAATCTGAACAGCCTTTAGGCACCGGCTGTAATTGAATGCAGGAATAAATTCATATTAAAGGGTCTTCTGTCTGCATCTGTGGGGTATTCTTCTAAATCTGCTTCTGGAGACTCCTCTTCAGGTAAGAGACCATTGGATAAGCATAAAGCAGAGAAGACTAATAAGCCCAAAGAAAAGGGCAAAGAAATGAAGAAGCAATCCCCTGACTTGTTCTCCTTCGGCTGTGTCTTCAACCCCAGCCAGCAAAAGGCCAAAATCATCAGAGCCTACCACTCCTTCACATCTGCCCTTGAGAAGATTGTGAACTCCACCTTTATTGGAGCTGAGGCTTTCATCAGGACTAGTCTCCCCTGCATTCTCTTTTTCTGCAAGAGAAATCTGTTCAAATGTCATCTAGGCCATCTTCATCATTTTCTTCTTCCTTGAAATTCATTAACGTGTACTAGGAGCTTGACAGAGGCTGACATGAATAGAAGCATGATGAAGTTCCTCAGGATCCAAATTCAGCTGGAGGTTTTCCAGGCTGCATCTGCCATAGGGCCAGTGAGCTTTGGAATCTCCACCCTCACTCTGTGGCTGGTCCTACTCTGAGTCAACCCTTGACTTTTGAGGATTCAGGGTAGGCGCAGGCACAGAGCCACTGAAGTTTAAGTGCCAGTTCCAGGGGGGAGGGGTTCAATTCTGAAGTTGTCAGATCCATCCCTTCCTGTCAAAGACATGGCATTAGCTTGGCTCTGGTCTGTGTCTCAGAGGAGGGTCTGAGAGATCCCATGGATTATTTGTGTGATTGCCTCAGTCACCTCCCCTCGGGTGGTCCTGTGTTCTCTTTCAGCTTCTGCCTTTGAGGCAGTCAAGGGAGCTCTCTTCAGTGTTGTTGAGTGGACTTTTTTTCTCCTCTCTGGTCCTCCTACCCTACAGCAAATAGCCCTGGGTCCTTCACACTGTATCCCATAGTGACAGCAGGTTCGTATTAGCTTTGAGACTGTACCTACTTGAGGTACCCTTTGGAAACACACTAATAAGAGGGGACATGTTGCATGTTGACTAACCCCAAGAATCACTCATGGAAGACACTGATTTTGATGAAGGGAAGAGGTGTCCCAAATTGCCACTTGAAGATGTCTCATTTGGGGAGATCCTCAAACTTTTGAGACAGAAAGGAGTTTAGTTTTCTGAAGCCCTTTCACAGGAGAAATCTTTGTTCTCTGAGGCTTTTGGAACCAGGTCAGCTGCTTCTTCGGTTGGTCCCTCCAGCTGATTAGATGGTGGATCTCATCTCTCAGCAGACATGGAAAGAGCCAAATGTTACAGAACCAGTACCCAAGAAACCTGATACGTACCTTGTTGCTCTTAAGGATCGCTCTCACTAGAGTAAGGGCCCTGCAGTGGATGCCATGGTAGTAGAAGCCGCCACTAAAAAGAGCTCACTAAAGAAATCTCATCTGTCATCCCCCTAACAGAGAATTAGGACTATGGATAAATTTGCTTTGGCTACCTTTGCTCTGAGGTTGCTTAAGTTCTTGGCACATATGATTAGGTTTCAGAGAGGTTTCACTAAGTGTCTGTCTCAGGGTCCATGACAGCAGAGGACAAGAAATCAATGGACTCATGACTAGCTACCCTACAGTCCCTATTGAATGCCCAGTGCAATGGAAGGTGTTTCGAGAGTAGCAGGTTCCAGCATAAACATCAGGAGACATGCTTGAATATGCTTGTGTTATTTTGCAGAGGCTTATAAAACATCCTTTATAAATGCTCCCTTTGACAGTTCGACTCTCTTCAGTCCCAGGATAAGACACACTTTCCAGAAGTGACCAGGATGGGAAAACACTTTCTGCCATAGTCATTTGGCTTTCTATACCCAGAGGATCTTCTCTTGAAATCAGAAGGGGAGTAAGAAACTGGCACTCAGGAAATCCCAGAAGTTTTCTCAAGACACTTCTGGAAATAGAGCCCCCCCCCCCCCCCGAGGCAGAGGGCGAGAATGCTAATGGTGGACATCGTCCATGGAGGCACGTAGAACCAAGGCTTCAGGGGGGTCCATTCTCTAAATAGGTCTTATCAGTGCTTCTGAATGTTTGCCCAACTACTGCATTCTGGAGTTGGTCAGGGGGAGGGGCATTTACCTCTACAACAAGAAACCTGGATATCCATCACCGCAGATATATGGATGCAGACAGTTATTGTCAGAGGCTACTACATTCCGTTTCTTTGCCCACTCCCGTCAAAAAGGAAACTCCCCAGTGTTCCACCCTCCCAATGAGAAGCAGCAGCAGCCATGGATGTAAAAAGCTGCTAGACAAGTGAGTCATCCAGGAGGTCACACCAGACCAGTAAGGATTCAGAACTTATTCAGAATTCTTTTTGGTGCCAAAAAAGAATAGGAAGCTTGGGCCAGTTCTGCTCCTCAGCCTTCTAAACCAGTACATCAACTCGGGAAGTTCTGGATGGTCACGGTGAAATCTATCCTTCTCCTGCTGAGTAAAGATGATTGCATGTGCTTGATAGATCTTCAGGTTGTGTCAAAATGGACAGATGCTCCAGGAAGTGTCTTCACTTCCAGCTGGGAGACAATAAGTATCAAGTCAGATCCCTGCCCTTTGGCCTCACTATGGCCCCTCAGGTGTTCAACAGTTGCAGGGCGATGTTTGCAGCTCATCTCAGACTGGAAGGGTTTTGAGTGTTCCCATACATAGATAACTGGCTCATCTCTGATCCCACCACCAAATAAAGATGACAAAATCCAAATATCTTATGCAGTGTGAATAACAGAAGACCAGGAACCAAATGGAAAATGCACCAAACAAGCCTGCATACGAACTCCATTTATTGCAGTAAAAACACACAAAGATTAAGCACTTTCGTCTTTCACAGAGAAGACTTCATGAAGTCAGGACATTCAAGCCCTGAAGTTTACTGCATGGTTTCTGTACTTCCGCTGATGGCTTGTCAGTGTAGGCTCTCTTCCCAAGTAATTCATATTCTTACTTCATCCCACAGATGATCCACCATAAAAACATATAAGGGGAAAAGATCTCTTTGGGCCTCACAAAGAAATTTGGATCCTTTTTCAGCCCCTATCCCATTGGTACTGGATTGCCAGTCTTACTTTTTTCATGAAGGGGCTAGTTACTCCACTGTTAAATTTCAGTTAGCATCAATTTCAAATTTTGATGTTGGGGAGAATCATGCTACTTTGAATTCCCTCAAATTATGTAAAGCTTTTTTGAGGTGTATATTTCTTCTCAGACCCCTCTTAAAATTCTAATCCCCCATGGAATGTAACCATTTTACACCAAGTTTCACCCAGCCAGCTTTTGAACTTGCTGCTAAGGTGGGCATTAAATTTTTGACATGGAAGACACTATTTTTAGTTGCTATTATGTCAGCTTGAAGAGTGTCAGAACTTTAAGCTCTGTCCTGCAAACCTCTGCACATTATCTTTCACAGGGATAGGGTGTCGTTACCCAGTAATCCTTTTTTTTCTACCTCAAGTAGCTATGGAGATCTCTCTTAATCAAAGCAACAGTTTGCCAGTCTTCTTTCTGAAATTTTCAAATAAAGGAGAGCATATGCTCCCTTTGTTGGCTGTACATAGACATTAGCATTTCTACCTTCACTGGATGAAAGTCTTCAGGAAGGCAGATACGCCTTTTTTGTCTCTGTCTCTAAAATTAAAATCGGTGAAGGCTATTTCAAAGGTATCTCTAGCTAGATAGTTGGTTGACTGCATCTGTCATGTATATAAAGATAAAGGTCTGCCACTAAAAGGCTCATTCAGCTAGATCTGTCTCTACTTTCATGGCCTTCTTTTCTAGGCCATCAGTTGGTGATATTTGTGCTGCTGCAATGTGGTAGTATGTCTACACCTTTATCACTCATAAGTTAGACTTGCTCTCCAAGAATAGGGTGGCATTTGGTTCCACCATCCTTCAGAATATCCTTCCATGAGACCACTATAGCGGCTGACTAGCTGGGGACTGTGTCTCATCCGTTGAGGAACAGATGGAAAAGACATCCGATATAAAAGTTATATACTTACCATAATGATGGATCTGTGTTATCTGTTTCTGTCCTTCCTCATCTTCTCTTCATCCTTCCATGTAATAGAAATCTTTACATTATGGGCTGCTGGTATGACACTGTGGTCTAACCCGAGTCATGTCTTATCCTGTTTTAGCTCCAGAGCAGATTGGTTTCCATTCTTCAGTTTTCTGAATGACATATGTATTATTGTCATTATTGTAATTATTACATTATGGGGTTGCAGGCGAACTCAATCTGAAGTAATGTTGCTGCTAGGAGGGAATTATGGGTTAGGGGAGGAGCCTGAGTTGTGGATCCTATAGTCTGAAGCAGCCAAAGTCAAATTCGAAGGTCAAATCCAAAGAGCCATCCATTGAGGAAGGATAGAAAGAGAACACAGATCTATCTGTATGGTAAGTACACAACTTTCATGTAATCTGTAGCTATTTATTTTTTGTAGTCTGTTGTATATTACTTAGTTAATTATGTAATGCTATAAATTTGAATTTGAACTGTAAAACTCAAATGATATCATAGGTTTTGCTTGCATTTTACAGCTGTATATGGAATATGAGTCAGATTTCTAGATTCTCACGTGGGTACAAAGGGCACACGTTGTCCCTTTATCAGTTACAGTAGTCATAGCAGGAAAACGGTGAATTAAGATAGTTGTCCCTTTTTGAGAAGGATAATTCTTCTCTTGCTTTCCTATCTATAATGGGGGTTGTGTTTGTATGTGAATGCTGTTGACCTCTGTGTTGCACTTTTCTTACATCTGAACTTTTGAATGAATGATAATTATATTGGTCTGTTGCTATTCTTAAACCAAGATTTGTGCTTTGGATTCCCACTACCAAACTGTCATTGGCATGTTTATGTACCGGAACAGTTCCCTTGTTTTGAAGCTCACCCATATACATTTTAATTGTGTACTTCCAGAGCCCGCGGTGGTGGTGCTGCTGTAGCGTTGTCGCCTCACAGTAAGACGCTGTCCGGTTAGATTCTCAGCTAGAGCGTCTTCTGCGTGGAGGCATGCGTGAATGGGCGTACCTTCGTTGAAGGTTGTGCATCAGGCCTGGCAAGCCAGTATGTAAAAATCAACTGCCAATCATTAGCGGACCAGAGTTCCGCTGTGGCGACCCCTAACCGGGAAAAGCCGAAAGACACAAACAAACTTCCTGTGTTCTGTGGTGCTGTACTAATGGGTATGTCACATTAATACTTGCTGGTGCAAATAAATTAACATCACCTTATTCACATTCAGATGAGATTAACTGACATGAAGGTCTGTTTTTGGAAAAGGCCATCTGTTTCATTTCATGAAGTTTGGAATCATGAGTTTACTTTCAGACTTAAACGTGTTTTCACTTTTCAGAGCTGAATAGTGAATATACTGCATTTCAGCAGGTTAAGTTATTTCACTGGGTATCTCAATTCAGTATGCCATAGCTTGCCCATTAATTGAAAGACTTATGTCTTATTATCAGATTTTTTCCTGTCTTGTGATATCACTAAATAATGCAGTAAAAATACTACTTGCCATACATTGGCCTGGGGAGGTTTGGTGGGTAGGAGTGAGCAGGTTTTTAATGGCTCCAACTATCCTGGGTGTGAGGGGATTCTCAGCGAATATTGAAATGTATAGCAGGTGGGGTACTGAAGCTTCAACCCTGCCACAAGAAATTGGGAACGCATTGGCTGTAGGAGTTGTCTGCATTTAGATCATTTTTATGCTGGGCATCTCGAGGGGGGGGGGGTGATGGGGTGGAGTTGACTGTTGTTATAACAAACCAGAAAAGGAATCCAGATTACATGACAATTGATAGCATACCTCAGCACAACTGTTACTTCATTTTATCAAAAGGATACAGCCAGCAAGTAATAGAATACGTGTCAGATGCATAAGAAAAAACTTGACAGCTGAGTAGGGAAGGACAAAAAAATTAATTAAAAAAACACTACCTGCAGAAAACCTTCTTCCTCAAACCCATCCCTATCAACACTATAAAAAAAACTTCTCAGTAAATTAAAACCATGTTCTAATGCCCCCGACTACTTTCCATCCAACTTTCTCAAGTTAGCTGCTGAGGGCATAGCTCTCCCCATCTGTATTCTAATCAACCGCTCCATCCAAGAATCCTGTGTACCCCTCCTCTGGAAAAATGCCTTCATCGTTCCCTTACATAAAGGAGGCAACAACACTGACATCTCCAACTTCCACCCTATAGCCATCCTCTCCCCTCTCTCAAAAATATATGAAAAATGTGTTCACCTACAACTCGTACCTTACCTTTTAGACAGCCATCTCCTTACCCTCACACAACATGTTTTTAGACCCAGTCAAAGTACCACAACTGCTCTGCTATCATTCCTTGACAATATCAACCATGGCCGGTACTCAGGAAGTATAGTATCTTCCTTTTTCTTAGACTTATCCAAGGCTTTTAATACCATTTCCCATACCTTACTACTGTCTAAGCTCTCGTACCTTAATCTTTCATCCCCAACTATCAAGTGGTTCTCTAGTTACCTCTGAAATAGGTAACAGGCTGTTAAATGGAAGAACTTTACCTCCTCCTACCTAGACACCCTCACAGGCATCGCCCAAGGTTCTATACTGGGCCCTTTACTTTTCATTATCTTCATAAAAGACTTCCATCTTTGCATCACAAATGCTAGACTCGTCCAGTACGCCAACGACTCTACGATCATTTGCTCTGCTGAATCTCTCCCCACACTCTTGCAAGTAACTCAGGCCACCTTCAGCAGCACTGAGGCTTGGATGCTAAGCAATCACCTAGATTGCAATGCATCCAAAACCAAAATCATGATATTCACCCCATCTAAAAACACCAAAGTAAACAAAAACTCCTGTTCTATAATAAGCAAAAACATTACTCCAATCAAAGTACTCCCCCATACCAAGCTTTTAGGAGTTCTTAGTGACAAACATCTAAAGTTTGACATCCACCTTCAAACTAACATTAAGAAAACTCACCAGAAACTTGGTATGCTTTACCGCCACAATCGCTATCTAACCTCTTCAACTAAACTTACCCTCTCTACTACCTACCTCCTCCCCTCTCTCATATATGGGACACCTTACCAATCTTCAAGGCACCCTTAAAACTAAACTGGCATCCTGCTACAATAAAATCTCAAAGTTTGCTACAAGCGCCAAATCTTCCTCTCACCACTGTAACTCCTTACACTCCTTAAACTGGCTAGAGCTCCCCAACTATAGCTCCTTCATTCAACTCTCCACTGCCCATGAGCTCATCTTCAAGCCTTCTCAATGCCCATCTCTCTCTTCCACCCTTACGATGCACCTTCCTGACCGATCCCTCAGGTCTAATAAACAGAACCTACTGGAAGTGTATAAACCATTACTCACTCCTGGCCAGTTTCTTTTATCTTTCTCCCTAGCACGGAAATGGAACTCGCTTCCTCCCCATATTCGAAATACCCAGAACCCTCTATACCTTTAAGACCTTACTCTACTCTCTCTTCTAAATATGCTCCTGCTCCCACCCCTCCTCATCTCTGTGCTATATTTCCATTGCCATCAAGTATACCTTCTCAAATCTTTACCTTCCACTCAGGCATCCTATTCTTCCTCCTTCTCCTGACTCCTATAACTTCCTACTGTGTCCCTCTTTTTCCACTTTAAATATTACAGGTTATCTACCTCCCAGAAATCTTAATGCTTAATGCACTACTAACCTATAACTTTGGCATACTATACAGTTTTATTTTTTATGTTCGTAATAACTTCTGCTGACTTTTATTTCTGTAATAACCTGCATTAATTTTGATGTGATTCGTTGATGGTATTGTGAAACTGTTTGTAATAACTTCTGCTGACTTATATCTCTATTACCCTGTATTAATTTTGATGTAATTGTTACTTGTATTGTTTCTGTATGTATGTACATGGAGCTTTTCCCCTCGGGCCTTCATTGAAAAAGGGCTCATACTGGCCCAATGGACTTTCCCGGTTAACAAACTGCAAAGAAATAAAATAAAAATGTGTGCGAGGAAAACATTTACATTTTCCTCCCACATAAAATAACCTTGTTATTTATAATAATTAGTTTAATCTGATACAGGGTACAAACACAAATGATACTTTATCTCCAGATATTTTGGTGGAGATGATTAAACTGTGACATTTCATACTTCTAATTTAGAAGCTGAAATTGACTTCATGTGAAAAGTCAACTTTCCAGGAAGAGTTGAATATTTTCACCAGCTTTTTTTATGAACAGTAATTTTGTAAGAAAAATTGCACCTATGTAGCAAATTTAAAATTTGCTGCATTTTTTTGAATGGGAGAGAAATACTCTGCCTTCTCTAGAGATATGTTGTTTTGATTGACTAACCGCTATAGATTGTCCATGTAGGGTCTATATTAAAATCGCTAAGAGGCATTACATCGAACGCCTCTTCAGCAACACATAAAGACCGAAGTTTGAAAATAGCAAAGGCTCAGGCCAGCGATTTTTTTTTTTTTTTTTTTTTTTTCCCTAGGGAAAAAAGTCACTTGGTCTGAGCTGTAGCATTGCCCCTTACCCCACTCTAGTGCGATCTCGGAGTTGGTATATTTAGTTGGGGGGGTGGTTGGGGTGCACAGCCCCCCACTTAGTTATGCTTTAAGTAGTGTGTGTGTGTGTGTGTGTGTGTGTGTGTGTGTGTGTGTGTGTGTGTGTGTGTGTGTGTGGTACTAGCAATTTCTTTCCCAGGGAAAGAAATCGCTGTTTTGACTGTTCACGGTTTAGTGCATTCGGTCTTTATGCATCGGTGAAGAGGCATTCAGTGTAATGCCTCTTCACAATTTTAATATAGACCCGTCCACGTATATAGCCTTGTGGCCTGGGTCATGACTAAAATAATCTTCAGGGTTCAGTCTAAGTGCCTGATTAACGTTTGATACAAGATGTAAATATACTAAAAGTTTTTGGTATAAATATTGAAAATCATTAAGTTAATACATAGTATTCAATTTGTGAATACATCGTTGTCAGTCTGGCAGTTTGTTATATTTTGTCTTCAGACATACGTTTAACAGATTGATTTTTTTTAGAGCATCTCATGAGTTTTAGTGAGAAAGTTTATTGCATATTAAATGAGATGCATTATATTTACATGGTGAAATAGTTTTACAGAAATTGAAAGTTTTCACCATTTCATCCTGTAGGTGGGATCACAAGAAAAGCATATTGTAATTTTGTGTTCAGAAAATAACAATGTGTGGTAGTTTGTAGGCTGAAATCTTTAAGGAAACTGGTAGATTTAGGTGTCTTGGCATGTTAGTGCATTTCTTTTCTTTTTCTTTTGGCAGTTTGTCTGCTCATTCTTTGCAGTTGCAATTTACCACCACTTTCACAGAGTCCTGTGTGGCTTTACTACCACTCTCATATACTCCTTTGTGGATTTGTCACCACTCTCATATACTCTTTAGATTTAACACCACTCTGATATACTCCTTTGTGAATTTACCACTACTCCCATGTACTCTTCTGCGGATTTACCACCACTCTCATATATTCCTGTGTGGATTGACCACCACTCTCACGTACTCCTGGGTGGATTTACCACCACTGTCATGTACTCCTGGGTGGATTTATCACCACTCTCGCGTACTCCTGGGTGGATTTATCACCACTCTTACCTACTCCTGGGTGGATTCACCACCACTCTCACGTCCTCCTGGGTGGATTCACCACCACTTTCACGTCCTCCTGGGTGGATTCACCACCACTGTCACGTACTCATGGGTGGATTCACCATCACTGTCACTTACTCCTGGGTAGATTCACCACCACTGTCACATACTGCTGGGTGGATTCACCACCACTGTCACGTACTCCTGAGTGGATTTGCCTCCACTGTCACATACTCCCGTGTGGATTTACCACCACTCTCACGTAATCTCGTGTGGCTTTACCACCACTCTCACGTACTCTCGTGTGGATTTACCACCACTCTCGTGTACTCCCCTGTGGATTTACCAGCACTCTCATGTAGTCCCATGTGGATTTACCAGCACTCTTGTTTACTCCTCTTTGGCAATTCACTGTGGCTGGAGCAGTGATTCATCCAATAAGAACTGAAGCAGAAGGAAAAATATGTTAAATGCCCTGCTGTCTGGTTTGGTTCAGCACCTGACAAAGTTTGCATTCCACTGAGCCAGTGGCCATTGAGAGGCAATAGTAGTGGAGCCAGTTAGCAGGATGGCTTTATTAACACCAGTCACAATGTAGAGTAGTGCAAGACAAAGGTCCCTGAGGAGTTTAAGATTACATTAAAGCAGAATCTGAGGTGATGTCCCTTTCACATCATTAGATTCATGGGGAAGCACTAGACTTCCTTTGTGGGCAAGTTTAAGCCTAGCCAATTTCCCTTAGTGTGAATCAAACACTGTATATATTGCTTGTGAAGCAGACACCTTAACCATTATGCCAGCCTCCAACCCCAGATGGGACTCAGACCCATAGTCCTTGGCTTCAGAGACCATTGCCTTACTCATTAGGCCACTGGGGCCTGATGCATGCTTCCCAAATTGATACTCAAACCTGTGTCTTGTGTCTGTGAGGTAAATCTTGGCCAATATGCCAGCCCCTAAGATCAGGAATAACATTTATGTCCAACAGGTCTACTTTTTAAGAGGCTAGATTTAAGGAATGAGTTTCATGATCAACAGCAAAGTCATGAGTCATAACATCAAGCACCCCAGTCCTGCAGTACAGAGTTTTGATATTCCATGTTTTACACATTTCATTCTCCTGCATATTTGTTTTCTACATTTTTCTGGTTGTTTTTAAGTCTGAATTACTGTTCTCCATTAATTCAAGTTAGATGCAGTAATTGTGCAATATGTATACTAAATGAGGCGTTATATAAATTTCTGTAGATTTTTATGAATGTGCTATATTGGGGTTAGGGTTTATTTGAAAATTAAAACAATGGTGAACTTTTAATGGTATCAGTTATAACTTAGATCAGGTCGAGTTCAAAGTAGCTTTTATATCAAGTGAAAGCTCTCATTGCTAGTAACAAATATTTTATTAAAGCCCAGCCAGCAGCTTAATGCTAGTGGTACTCAAAAATTCTGGACTTCCATCATCCTTATTCTCCATTTGTGCCACAGCCGTTATCCCATCCCCTTTACTACATCCATGTGATTCTAACATCAATAATTTATTTGCAGAACACTTGGATTCCATCTGAAGCCTCATTTTCAAAGAAGGGTATTCAAAGTTCCAGTCCCTTATTCATTAGTACCCCAAGCACATTTATTATTTGGTGCTGTTAAAAGTACATAAGGAGACTTATGCAGGAATCTCCCTCCTGAATTTCTAAAACTTTCACCTGCCCTGTCACTACTCTAATCAACCAGTCTGTAAAGGAAAGCAAAGTCCCCACAGTATGTAGAGACACTTACTATATCACTCAGTAAGGGCAGTCTTACTGTGGAGGTGAGCAGTTAATGTTATATCCTGTCTCCAAGCTCCTTGAGAAATGTGCCCATCAAACATTTGGCCAGCAACTGCTGTTGAAACGTCTTACAGATTTTAATATCTTTTTTTGGCATACAACATGGTATCTGGCCTGTTCTTGATACATTTCTGAATATGATTGAATTCATTTGATCCCACTTTGACAAAGGCATTTTTTGGATGCAGTATTGTCTTGATCATTCCAGGGTTTTTGACATGGTTAGTTATGCAAAGCATTTGCTGGCCATGCACTTTCTAGATCTAGCTGCCAGTCATCTAGATGTTTTTTAGACTACTGTACAAACAGGCTAGAAGTCATTATAAGGAATCATTCTTTCCCCTCCCTCGTGCCATTTGATGTAGGTGTACCACAGGATTCCATCCTATGTCCACTGCTGTTCTCAGCCTTCTTGAATGAAATGTTGAATCAGTGTAGCAATGCCAATGATATCCAGTATGCTGATGATTCTAGCACCGCACTCTCAGGCAATTCCATTACAGCTTTGAAATGTAAACTGTAAACCCATTTCTATAACTCCAAATCTTGAAGCTGCTCTCACTCCTAACAAGATCAAGTCTATGGTATTCCAGTGAAAATATGTTCAATACAGTGCCATTTGTGTCTCTTTTGGTGATTTGTCACAATCAAGGGCAACTGTTAAAATTCATTCCTTGGATGACATTTAAAGAAGCTGATATAACTAAGATGCTTTTAAAAGACTGCTGAATTCTTGCCACTAATTGGCTTTTTAGTCTGCAGCAGTAGACGTTGTGAAGTGATATGAAAGTGAGTGAGGACAGAAGACATGTAGCACATGCTGTAATTGCCGTACAGTTAGATTTCTCAGGTGTAATGCATTATGCCCATATTGTGGAGAAGGTTGTATTAATTTTTGAGTCTGTGACCTCTTGCATTCAGGTCATCAGTGGGTATTCTAAACATAGGGGTTGAAATACTAAAAGGTGCCTTATCACTCTGAATGTCAGGCATAGGCCTCCTCTGAAAATGTGATAAGACATGGAGGAGAGAAGAGAGGGGGCTGCTGTCTTCTTGATTATAAGACAAGTTTTAAAACCCTTCAGTCCTCTTTTTGAGGAATCTTTGTACCTTGTCCAGTTGAACTTGATGGCATGTGAGTGGGTTAAAGAATAAGGAGACAGAGGCATTGTGGCCTGATAAGCACTACATAAAGGAGGACAGTTACCTCTCTGGCACAGCTGTTAATTTACAGAGGATCAGATAGGTGAATCTGTATGTTTTGTGGACAGTAGCAGATATTTTGGGCATCCAAATAAAAGGTCATTGTCTACAAGGACTCCCAAGGTCTTTTACAGTTTTGTCAGCTTTTAATTCTTACCTGCCAGTAGTGTATATGGCCAGTGCATGGATTTTACCAAATGCCGGAATGCTATATATGTGAAGTTGTTCTAGCTCAACGTTCTTTCTTTACTGATGGAGTCGGAGCTGATACCTTGGCTCCGAGTCGGCACCTACTGCAAAGCTCGAGGATTTCAAGTAGCTCGAGGGCAAGCCCCTATCCCATGATGCACCCTGAGTTACCTCAGATCTAGTTTGCCGCTGCAACTGATCGGAGGTTCTTGCTAGCTTGGGCCAATAAAAACTTTTATATCTTTATATTTACAAAAGCTATTGCTAGTTTACTGTTTAAATACTTGGATATTTAGATTAGATAAGCTCCTAAAGCTTTATCTGTAGTGTTCCCTTCCCTATGTGCTATCTTTATTATATATTTGGCCTCGTTTTTTTACATAGGCCTATTTAAACTTCTATTTCATTTTCTGACTAAAAAATTTTTATTCTGTGAGCCTTTTGGTCACATTTGTTATTAGTATAATATTGTGTGTTTTCTATTGCCTTTCAGTGACCTTTTGTCACTTTTTTCCAAAAGGATATTTAATATTTATTAACTTTGTGTGTTATTTAGAAGGCTTGTTAGTAGTTATAGTTAGCCTTGGTTTTAAAGGTGTGTGTGTGTGTGTGTGTGTGTGTGTGTGTGTGTGTGTGTGTGTGTAGTTACAGTTAGCCTGTTTTTTACAGTTAGCCTGTTTTTTGTTAGAAGGCTATTCTATATTGCTGCTGTTGGGTGTGTCCAATTTTGTTATGGCTGACTAGGAAAACACCCTAAGTCAGGATTTAAAAAAATGCCCTAAATGTGGGCAGAAGATGTTGGTTACAGACTGCTATGTGAATTGTGTATACTGCTTAGGTGCCTTGCACTTACAAAAGATATGTGCTATATGTCATTCCTTTTCATCTATAGTTCTCCAAGAGTGAAAAAGGAAGCTTATAGATAGAGGTTTGTTGAAACCTTTCTTTCAGGAGGCTTTGAGTGACCAGGATATCTAGTAAGTCCTCAAAGTCCTCCAAGACTTCTGGAGAATCAAAAAAATCTAGAGAGTCTGTGACAGCTCCACAGGTCTCGGAGCCGGTCCCCGGTCTTGGAACCGATATCCAAAACTCTTAAATCCCCTTTTCTCCAGTCAGTACCATCAATCCGATCATCTCGGTCTTCTGTGAGCCTGTCTGATTTGGATGTGGATCGGGTGGTGCAGAAGCTTTTACAGGCGCCGGCCTTTGCCAAATTATCGGCTTTGGAGCTGAAGACCCTTATGCCAGCTATATCTGTTCCTCCTCTGAGACATACCGGTCCGTCGTAGCCAGAGGAGTCGGACCTGCTGATTGTGGAGCCTTCGGAGCCGATACCTGCTCCAGTGTCTTCGGCTCCATTCACTCTGATGTCCTCTGCTCTGATCGAGGACTCTAGGAGCCAACACTCTCTGGTCGGGTCTGGGAAGGATAGTCGAACTGACTTGTTGGTTCGGACTTTGCCTCTCGGGGCTACAGCTTGGATGAGCTTGACTCCTACCTCGGGCTCGGAGCCCACTGTTCCAGTGCCAGGGGTATCGATGATTTCCTCTGATCCGCCAGTCCCTTCGCATCGGAGCAGAGGTGCTTTAGAAGCCATGAGGAGAGTTATGTCTCCCAAGACATCCTCAACTTCGGGTCTGGCTTCTTCATCCCCTAAAGCGCCTGTGTCTGTTTCTGCCTCACAGATCCTTGCTAAGCACAGAGACCCAAAGCCTCAGGAAGCCCCATTGGGTGGCCTGTGCTCTTCTGAGACATCCCCAGATGCTTCCACTGATGAGGTTCCCAGGAAGAGAGTATGTAAGAGGAAACACTTGGACTGCCCTCTGGAGTCATTAACATCTAACACTGACTTGGATGAATCAGAAAGATCCCCACGGTCCCCCTCTGAGGATATCTCATTTGCTGAGATACTGGAAATCCTTAGGCAGAGGGGGTGACTGGCAATCCACCAACCCTACTGAGGATGAGTCAGTCCTCCTGAAGGCTTTCGGTCTCAACCCTCCACCTCTTGGGTGTCTCTGCCCATCGATGAGCTGATGCAGCTGGTCTCACGAAGGGCATGGGAGTCTCCAGATACTATGGAGCCTGTCCTTAGAAGGCCTAATAAGTTCTTTTCTGCCCCCCCCCAGGTAAATCTTTCTTGACAAAAGGTTTGGCAGTTGATCCCATGATGGTGGCAGCAGCCACCAAAAAGGTAATGTCTGAAACTTCCTCCACTCTCCATCCTCCTAACAGAGACTCCAGGATCATGGATAGATATGGGAAGTGCATGTTTAGTTCAGCGACTTTTGCTCTTTGTTCGCTTAACTATTTAACCCATTTTACCAGACTACAAAGAGATCACCTAAAAGAGCTGGGAGATATTCTTCAGTATACAGTAGCTGCAGGAGCTACAGATAAAGTTGCCGCCCAGCTTGCTACCCTCAATTTTATAGAGAACTTGTCCATGCGCCTCATTTCATGTGCAGCTGGTACAGGAGTCGCTCTTAGGAGACATTCCTGGATGCGCTTGTATTCCTTCGCTGAGCCCTTCAAATCATCCTTCGTGAATATCCCCTTTGATGGCTCGTCCCTTTTCGGGCCTAAAGTCAAGAAAACCATAACCAGGTGCGAGTAGGACGGAAAGACTCTGTCTGCTGTCGGGGTCCATTTTTCCACCCCTACCAGACCCTACCCCAAGGGTCAAAGCGGAGGGGAAAATGTTGATGTTCATCGTGTTTCACTGCTGCAGTCATTACACTTGGGTTATCCTGCCATCAGGCGGGCCCGCGGTCGGCCTGAGTTCCAAAGTCTTGATCTGGCATCGGTTGCTGTCGCCTCTTCCCTGACGTCAGTGCGCCAGGGGTATACAAGAAGCAACCGACGCCATTTTCTTCAGTCTTTCTTGCGTGGTGCCCGAAGCAAAAGCAGTTCGCAAGTGCTGGTCGGCCGACTCCTGAGATTTCAGATTCGATTTCAGAACCGAAGTCTTCAATAAAGCTAAGTACCCCATTGGGGAAACTTTTTCTTGCCTCAGACCGATGTCAGTAAAAGTTAATAATTGTATTTCTTGTGGGAAGCAAATACCTCATAAGGATTTTCATTCTTACTGTATTCCATGCCTAGGCCCAGATCACAACGTCACTAGTTGTCGGTTTTGTGCTAGATTTAACAAACGCACTGTTAAACGTCGGTTTGATTTTGCTCGCCATTACTTTGGGCGACGGTTTAATTATACAATGCCATCGGAACAACCGACGACCGGAATGCACAAAAAACGCAAAGATAAGGAAAGGCATCCGAGGCCCAAAACTGAAGACGAAGCCTCTTCTAGGCCAGTCGCTGGTTCGCCGGTTTTCACTGAGGCGCTTTTGCAGCCCCTGACAACCCACTACCTCAGAACCACAGGCCGTGACAGACTCCCACGTGGAGGTGCCTAGGCCTCTGGATGCTCAAGGTGTTGGGCCAATGGAGATTAACCCTTCAGATGGGTCCGGAGCCATGGGTCCAAAATAACAAACGACCACTGGGTACAAAGTATAATTTCCAGAGGATACTTCATCCCTTTCGCCACACCCCCTCCACCCACAAGCAAAATCCTGGACGTTCCACCCAGTTACAGGGAACAAGCAACAGTGGAGGTCCAGACGTTGCTAAGAAAATGAGTCATCCAACCAGTCCCAGCAGACCAGACAGGATCCTGAACTTACTCAAGATTCTTTTTAGTTCCAAAAAAGACAGGGGACTGAAGACCTATATTGGACCTCAGCACACTAAACAAATCTGTAAAGAAAGAGAAGTTTTGGATGGTCACGCTTCAGTCAATACTTCCCTTCCTAGGGAAAGGCAATTGAATATGCTCAATAGATTCCTAGGATGCGTACTACCATATAAAAATGGCCAGGCCATCCAGGGATCATCTGCGCTTCCGGCTGGGAGCCAATCATTATCAGTTTCGAGCCCTGCCCTTTTGTCTCACTACAACCCCCAGAGTGTTCACCAAATGCATGGCAGTGGTCACGGCTCACCTGAGACGTTTAGGATTCCAGGTGTTTCCGTGCCTAGACGACTGGCTCCTTACCGCCACCACCAGGCATCAACTTATGCAAGCCAGGGAGTCTACGCTGTCACTCTGCATTACAGTAAATTCAGAAAAATCTGCCTTGTCGCCATCGCAGCATATCGTCTTTATTGGAGCAGAACTGGACACCACCACGCTAAGACTTCCAGTAGAAAGAGTTGTACTTCTCCGTCAGCATGTCCGCATTCTAATATCCAAAAACAAAGCACCAGCATCAGAAGTTCTGAAATAGTTAGGTATGATGGCAGCAGCAATTCTAGCCATACCAATAGGTCGTATGCACATGCGGATACTACAATGGCTGTTCACTCATTGGTCTTATCAAGAGCTTCCCATGTCTCACATGATAATGATCACAAATTCCTGCAAAAGGGATCTTCAGTGGTGGTTGACCTCACTTCATGTTATGATAGGACGCCCATTTGTGCTACCCCCTCCAGCGGCCACAGTGACCATGGACACTTTCCTGATAGGGTGGGGGAGCATTTCCAGGGAAAGGCAGCCCAAGGCACATGGACTGATCAAGAGACACATCTGCATATCAATGTCCTAGAGATGAGAGCAGTACTTTTGGCATTGCAGTACTTCCAGGGCTCTCTTCCTCTGGGTATGATTGCAATTCAGGGACAACATATCAGTGGTCGGGTATTTGAACAAACAAGGAGTAACCAGATCTTACCCTCTTTGTCGCGAGGCCCTCAGAGTATGGCAGTGGGCCATTTCTACCTAGCACTTTCTGTAAGCAATGCACATCCTGGGGAAATCCAACGTGATAGCAGACAAGTTGAACAGAACAATTTTATTGCCCCACAAGTGGTTCCACAAGACAGAAATAGCGGAAGGGCATTCTGCAGGTGGGGCCAGCTTGCTGCAACCTTTTTGCCAGTCACATGAACACCAAATGCAAAAGCTACTTTGCCCTGATTCCCTCTCCGGGAGAAGTCCCAAGGGATGCACTCATTCACGATTGGCCTCCGGGTCTCCTCTGTGCATTCCCACCGATCCCGTTGATACCCAAGGTATTACAGAAAAACAAAGCCCTTGGAAGGACCATCATTCTAATAGCTCCCTATTGGCCTCGTCAGATTTGGTTCCCCTTCCTTCGACTTCATCTTTTGGAGGACCCTTGGATTCTGGACCCAGTTCCAGACCTTCTGACGCATTCGTCAGGGGAACATCATCCCTCTCTGCAGTCCATGAAGCTGACAGCTTGGCTGCTCCAATTCCCATCATAGCCAGGTTCCATAACCTTTCCAAGGAGACAAAGCAAATTCTCCTATCATCTCATAAAATCCTCTACGAGGAAGCTGTACCTCAGAAAATGGAAACAATTTTCTGTATGGGCCTCTAAAAACAATACTGATCCTTACCAAGCCCCTGTGACCTCTATTCTAGATTTCTTAACCATGATTTTCAATAAAGGAGCTGCAGCAGCAACGGTCTGCATTCAACTAGCTGCCATTTCTAACTTTCATCTGGGATTTGGAGGATTGAATATTATGGCACATAAATTATCCAAAGTGTTTCTCAAAGGGACCTTTCATATTAGACCACCTGTGAAATCTCCCTATTCTCCATGGAATCTAAATGTTATGCTTTCCCGCATAATTCTTCTGCCATTTGAACCAGTTTCCTCATGTGACCTCAAATTTTTGTCATGGAAAACTATCTTTTTAGTGGTTATTACATATGCCTGCAGAGTGTCAGAGCTTCAGGCCTTATCCATTAAACCTCCTTATTTGATTTTCCATGCTGACAGAGTCTCACTTCGAACAAACCCCTCTTTCTTTGCCAGTTTTCTTCCCCAACCATTCCAACAATTTAGAGTACATGCTACACAAACTTGATGTTCACAGACAGCCCAGATTTTATTTGGATAGAACAAAAGATTTCAGGAAATCAGACCAGCTTTTTGTTTCATTCTCAGATTCCAGGAAGGGTATGCCTGTGGCTAAAACAACTCTGTCTAAATGGTTATCTGATTGTATCACCTTTGCTTATTCAACTGCCAATATGCCCTTGCAGCATAAAATTAAAGCTCACTCCACCAGTGCAGTTTCTACATCATCTGCCTTTTCTGCCAGACTTCCTATTGTGATAACATTTGCGCAGCAGCCACTTGGTCAAAACCTCATACCCTTATCATTCATTACAAAGTTGACAGGACCTCCTTTGTTATCAACGGTCCTGAGCAATATACTCCTGTGAGCCACCCGAGGTTGATGGTGCTTGGGACCCTACCCATCAGTAAAGAATGAACGACGAGATAGAACAACTTCACATAAAGAAGTTATGTACTTACCATAATGTTCCATGTAAGTTGTTCATTTCGCCTTCATTCTTATGTCCCTCCCTCCTACCCCCTCCTGGGCTTTCAGAAGATCGAGATGCTAGATCCTCCCTGGTCACTCATCTTTCTATACTTTCTCTCTTATAGAGTTATAGAATGGCATATGGTATTACTTTACGCAGCAAACAAGATCTGCGGTAACTCCTGGTTCATCATGGGATATAGGGATTTGGACTCGAGCTACTTGAAATCCTTGAGCTTTGCAGTAGGTGCCGACTCGGAGCTGAGGGATCGGCTCTGAACCCATCAGTAAAGAATGAAGGCAAGATGAACAACCCACATGGAACGTAATGGTAAGTACATAACTTCCTTTTTTTCAGCATGGAAAGTAAAAGTAATTTCTACTGCATCATTCATGTTTAATGTTAAGTGCTGTTTGAAGGGAGATGGTGTCAGTGGGGTTAAGGGCATCCTCCTCAAGTTTGCAGCCATCTGTTTCTTGATGAGACAGACAGTGGAGCCAGTTTTGCCATCAGATAAAAAAAAAAAAAATGAGATTCCAAAAAAAAGGAGTAGCCTCAGGAAAAAACCTTAAGGTACTTCATGGGAGACAGAGGATGGTGAGTGTTGGAATCCTCCTAACTTATCTGCTGTATACTACCATGTTACCAAGTGTGGATCCAAATTATTATGGCTTCACTTAACTTCAGATCCCTGAGTTGATGAATGATTCCATTATGGGTGCAGTATCAAACCCTTTAGCCTGATCTATGTAAGCTACATGGACAGATGAACCTTCATGCAGGACGATGGTTGTGGTCTCAAACAATTATGCGATTTAGCATACAAGATCTACCTTTGACAAAACTGTACTGGTTTAGCTAATGGAGAATGAGGCTTTCTGTTCCTTTCCGAGTATGTTTCTTGATGAATCTGTCCATTATCTTGCATAATGTGCTTGGGATGATGTTCAGACCCTAACGTCTGGTGCCTGTGGAAAACCTGTGTAATTTGGGATCACTTTAGTTTATGGATATCATGTACAGTGCAAGTTTTAATGCTCTATCTAAGAGTGTGCATAATGGAGAGTACTAAACTATTTTTGATTACCCAAATTACACTTCCTAATATCTTGTCTGGTCCCATGGAACTGGTATTTTCAGCCTTACTGATGTAATTTTGGTTGAGATCATGTTACAGAGAGGAATGGATGGGGTTCCCTTTTGTGGTTTGAATTTTGCTCCTTGTCCATATGGTAGCATGTTCGCTATATATTTTGGCTCCGTTATAGTAGAATAGTTTTCTCTTCCCGTTTAATTTTCAGCTGTGGTTCTAGAAGGCTTTATTATTACTTTTACTGATCTTGATGACAAGTTTTACCTTTAATACAACTTTGTTTCTTTTGATTGTTTTAGTGAGTTCATTTTCATTCTGATTTTGTTAAATTTTGTTTTGGGAGTTGGCTTACATGGGGGAAGTTATTTTGTGGGGTGAGAATGTATCTTTTTGTGTGTGCAGTGTGTAAATCTGTTGTGTGAACTGTTGAATTACTGTGATTGGTTAAGGTTTTTGAGTTGATAACGAGATTCAAAGAACAGTGATTCATTATCCCAAGCACATTACACAAGGCCGTGGACAGATTCCTCAAGACACCTGCTCAGGAAGAAACAGAAAGCCCCATTCTCCATGAGCTAAACCAGTACAGTTTTGTCAAAGGTAGATCTTGTATGCTAATACTCATAATTGTTTGATACCATAACCGTCGACCTGCATGAAGGTTCATCTGTCCATGTAGCTTACCTAGATCAGGGTAAAGGGCTTGATCCTGCACCCATAATGGAATCATTCATTAAATCATGAATCTGAAGTTGTGAAGTTATAATAATTTGGATCCACACTTGGTGAGATGGTAGTACACAGCAGGTAAGTTATCAGACACATTTATCATTAGACATCCTTAGGAAAAAAATATATGTATCTGTGCATGTTGTAAAGCATATCTCTTGACAGAATACTGCCTTGAAAACCTGATGAGAGAGCGACCCATAGGAATTTTTTTTCTAGTTCATCTATGTTTTATATCTATCTGATGACTTGTGTTAGGATGTTCTGCTTAGCTGCTGCTTTGGACTTTTTCTGACATACAGGTAGTGTTCCACCCTGCTGTGCTAAACCATTACAACACCCACACATTCTGATATTGTTTGTTAAAATGCCTAATTAATATGGCTACATTTTTTTAAATAAGTTCAGATTTTCTGGTTTTCTTGCTGTACTTGCTTACTTGTTTAGGCTTATAACACCTGATTTTAAGTTGTTCTAGAACTACATAGTTCTAGTTTTGGTGATACATAGTTCTAGTTTTGGTGATATGCATTCTGTAAAAGATTCTGTGAATTTCCACAGAGATCGCTGTATTTTACTAGTGCCCAACCTGCCATATTCTCATCTTACATTCAGGTGTTTTGACAAGCAAAACAGGCTGCTTCACAACGTTGTATGTGACTTTCTCTGGTGGTTTACAGATGACAAATGTGATTACTTTTCCTTTTAAATCTGTGGGCGCATACTCTGAAAGAGAGATCTCTTTTGTAACTTAAGACGGCAAAATAGTGCCTAACAATTTTCAGGTCTTTGTTTAGCAATCCACTGCAGAAACAGCTAATTTGCTGTGTTAGTCCACTGCAGAAGTCACTGTGTGGTACCTTAGTTTTCTTCAAACCTCTTATTTTGATAATTTTTTTTTATATACATTAGAATCATTTATATGGCCATATTTTGTGTTAGTCTGACTCTCCTGTCTTATCCTTTTTTAAAATGCCTTTTATTCTTGGATGATGATAGGCTACGGTATAGCAATGGCTCAGTTTATAAATTTAAAAGTCCAGTACGAAAGTAGTAGCTTATTTTAGGTGTTAGAAGGCATGACTTTCCATGATGCAACTCAGACCTGTCAAGACTGTTGAAGCTTTACTTTCTCCATCTGTTTCTCCAAGCAGTAATTAGCTCCTGCTTGCACTTGGGGGTGTGATTTTTTTGGTTCCATTCACAAGAAGAAGTGCCTTCTTCATAATGACATAACCAGCCTTCCAGAGTTTCTTTGTTTGAATAATTTTATAAGCCAGCATTTCCTCACAGCAGTTTGTGCATCATTAATACTGTTTGCCAGTTGCTTACAGATTTGCACAGAATAGTTGAAATGCTCAGAGCATCACCTCACCATCTGGGAAGTGCACATTCTATGCAGAAAATAATATCCTACCTCTTGGAATAATGCATTACTGAACTCCAGTGGTACACAGACCTGAATACATTAAACTCTGCCTGATGCAAACTGCATTAACCCTACTACTGAATAAGTCTGTACTTAATATCAAGAACAACAAAAGAGATAATTTATCATTGATTATGTTTTATTCAAATCTGATTAGTGTTTGCCCAGAAGCTGTATGTACATTGAGAATGTTTGTTTTTCTGTCAAAGAGTAAGTTAACACTGTCGGGGCAAACAGCACCATAGCATAGACGGAGAAAGCCTTGACTATGACACCAGGCTACCCTGGTTTGATTAGCTGCACAGCATCTGAGATGCTGACAGGGAGGGTAGGCATGTCCATCCTGCTGGGGAAGTGTGCACTTGGGTGCACGTTTTGGTTAGACCCTTGACGAAGGTTGGAATGTGCAATGTGAATGTTGTCCTAAACAGAAATAGATGGGGGAGGTGGGACAATATGCGCATGCCCCCATTGCACAAATGCCCCAGGACATTCAATGATAGTGCACTGGGGAGGGATGTTAGGCATAAAAGAAAAAAAAATCCTAGGCAAGCAATATGACACTGCAGCAGCAGCCTCAGTCTCCTCATTGGCCCAGAACATGGGTTGAAGCAAGACCACAAGAGGAAGAAATGCCTAGTATACCCAGTGAATAAGGATAAGCCTTGTGGGCAATTGATAGTCTGCTGTGAGAAGCAAAAAAACAAAGAAGCATCAGATTCTGTATCCATAGATTGATTTACAGTAAGTTAAATCAGTTCTAAACTGCAGTGAAAAAATGTAGCTATTGCAGGATCTTATTGCAGTGTGGCATCTTTAAAAGATACACAAAAAAATGTGTACTGATTGCATCTTGCTGGCTTAGGTTCACTTAGCGTGTTGAGGACTACAGGAGCTGGCCTGACTGGGAGAATGCAAAGTCGCTTCATCATAAGAACAGAAAGGTGAAGATTTCTACCTAACTGTTGAATGGATGGGTTATAAATTCAGTACAAGATCTTTGCAGTGTGCGGACTGGTAAGGAGTACACTGCACTGTCAGCAGGGAATGCAAGTGATCAGGAACCATCATCAATGCTAGAAAAGGTGCTGCAGATTTGTAGTGTGTCTGTCAGCTACCAAGTGGTGGTGGGGATGGGGTATTAAAGGCAATCCTTTTATTTCCACAGCAGGTGTCATGGATGGCTCTGTAGTGAGGGTCATACGTTCTGTGCTGATTTGACTGAGGTAAGATGTCCACCCCTTGGTTTGATTCCACCTCCAAGGATGGCCTTACTCTTAGGGTAAGCCAGATTTACAGACACATCTGTGAGTAAAGATCACAGTGACAAGGTGACAGAGCACAGCTAGTGAGTATGGGTGAGGGAATTTTTTTTTTGTAATTATTTATTTGATTATTAATCTTATCTTGTAATTGCTATTTCCTCTTATATGTGTTTTACGTGTACTAATTCAATTTTGTATACAATCTACTAACTCAATTTTGTATATAATCTTTTCATCTTTTAAACTTGGCCTCCACTGAAAATGGACATACATCCAGCTGGACTAGCCCGGTCAACAAATGTAAAATAAAATAAAATAAAAAAGTTGATGACAGAGGGAAGCTTATGGAGAAAAAGTAAAGGGAAAAAGCTACTAAAACTACATATGACAAGCCTGATGGATGGTGTTCAGTCACTGCTTTAAATGTATATGCCAGTGTAACAGTTGCCTAGCTGAGCCTTGAGCATTTTTCTCCTATCTTGCGCAGTTAACTTTATATTTTAACTCTTTCACACCTAGCCTAAGTGTAATATTGAGCAAGTAATTCGATAATATGCACTTCTAATTATAATTATGCAAACAATTGTTAATATTTCTGTAACCATAGTAGATGGATCCCATGTATCAATGCAGCATTTGTTCATGCAGACTTTTTTTCATTTTGCTGCAAAGCAGTTATGTACATGTTGCTCTATATGTAAGATTTATGCATAATTATGAATGGAATGGTTGCATATTTAATAGAAAAATAAATATAAACATTTGCAAAGGAGTGGTAGTCGGACACCAACTATCACTTCAAAGTTTTTTTCAGCATTGTAAATGTTTTCATTTGATGATATTGAGTTATCATATAAACACCCTCTGGTTGAAGTTATTAAAATATTTATCAAACTCCAAGATGCACTTGACAGACCACGGCTGGAAGAGTAAAATAACTTTAATAAAAATAAATATAAATTGTATATGGTGAGCACTTTCATGGTACAAAACACCCCTTCTTCAGACCAATAAAATACAAAAATGTAGCACACCCACTTTTAAAATCAAAAACGACCAATCAGCTAAGAATAATAAAATGAAGAAAATCATTATCATTCATAA